>NC_057797.1:667373669-667673669 GCF_018294505.1 Triticum aestivum | reverse complement strand
GTTGATGAGGTGGTGGACCAATATTCGGGGCTAGAGCTTGACATTCCTGGAGGTGACGAGGAGCACACACTCGGAGATGCCAAACATCGTATCATCCTATGGAGAAAGGATTGCATCATCTTTCGAAGGCCACCGACACCGCGTCACCCGACTCCTCGTCGAAGTCCTCCACCGAGTCAGCAGACTCCCGCTCCTCCAAGTCCACCAACGCGTGAGGCCACTCCTCCTCCTCCAAGTCCGGCAAAGTGTCAGGCCACTCCTCCTCCAAGTCCGACACAGCGTCAGACGTCCACTCCTCCTCCAAGTCCGGCACAACCTCAGGCCACTGCAAGTCCGGCACAGCTTCAGGCCACTCCTCCTCGTCCAACTCAGCCCCGTCAGCCGTCTCCGCCGCCTCAGCAATCGCAGAAGAGACACCCCGCAGCTATGGTGCGTAGCGGTACGAGTCGAGGTCATAGTACAGGAAGTACAGGCGGAGGCAAGCGATATAAATATGGTCCAAACCTCACTACTCCTCTTCCTGAGAGGGCTTACGACAGGACCGAGGAGCAAACCAATGCCATAGTGCGGGCAGAAGTCGACGCCCATTTTGGACCGAAACCGCCACCGCCGCCAAGGGAGAAAGTGCCTGTGGAAGTAGTTGACCACTTCATTCGTATGGCTCAACCACCAGCTCCTAAGCCTGTTGACACAGACTATGAGCGCCACATCAGGAAGTTACATCGACAACGTCTACAGAAGGAGGCGAGCTCGAGCTCGAGCAAACAACAAGCAGCTGTCAAAAAATGCGGGAAAACCGTTGCCCAGCTGGGAGAACAGGCGGCGCAATCGATCCCCCCGCTTGTTGTGCCGCCAACAACACGTGACAGTACGCGCGCCCAATATTATTGTGGCCAAACAGTTTACGTTCCCGAGGTGGGCGATGTGGTAATAACCCAGGAGCATATAATGCAGGCTGAAACTCTCAAAATCACTGTTGGACAACTCCTCGAGATCGAGGACATGCCTGTGCTTACAGAGGAGGAAATAAAACGGAAATATGCCCGGGGCCAACCTTTGGTCAAGCCAGAAGAGGTCAAGAAGCTCCCAACGAGAATGTATGAATTGCATCAATGGTACATGGACATTACCAAGAGATCCGATCGAGAGTCCCTCATGGTGCAAGTCAAGAAGGATCATTACTACCATGAGAAACCTGTGACCGTTGAGTATTCTGAACTGTTTCAGTTATACAATCAAGACGCACTCGACAAATCTATCGTCAGTTGCTATTGTCTGTAAGTGATTTCTTTCTGTAATTTAAGTCTCAAGCTAGCTGTAGTGATCCTTTTGATCAATCATTACCTGTAATTATCCTCACTATATTCTTTTCTGTGGTATTATGCAGGATGAAGATGTATGAAATGAGAAAAGGTGGACGCTATGGCATTGGGTTCATTGACCCAAACACCGTTAATGAATACACATGGACAATAAACAAGCATCATGAAAAGCAGGTAGAGGACAGCATGCTAGAGTTCTTGAAGCGCCTCAAATACAATGAAGATATACTACTTCCTTACAACTTCCAGTGAGTCACACTTTCTTGTACTACAAATTCTCTGTTTTTGCCTACTAGCTAGCTACATGTTTTTGCTTACATATGCCCGCTTAATTAAGACATGCAAACGTGTGTGCATGCAGATTTCACTGGATCTTGTGTATCATTAAAGTTGACGCCGGAACAGTTCAAATACTGGACTCACTACTCAAAGCAAATAGTGACTATAACATCTTGTTTGGGATAGTCAACAGGTAATTTCAATCATTATTAACTATATATCTCGGCCTATTTAGTTCGTCATTTCATGATATGAACTATTTAATAACCCCTTTATTCATTTTCTTTGTCGGCGGGCAGGGCTTGGGCAAGGTTCATCAGCGTCACGGAAGGCGAATGGAAACGACAGCTGAAATGGTTTCGACCCAAGGTAAGTAATTAAGTAGTACTAGCTAGCTAGCTAGCTGCCATCTCTTTAATTATCATGCTTGATTAATTATTATCTGATCAAATTAAATTCCATTCTCGTAATAAAGGCCCTGAAGCAGGCGCAGGGGACTAATCTGTGTGCATTCTGCGTTTGCGAGAACATTCGCATGATGGCGTCCGAAAGGAGCAGATCTCAAAGACAGGAATGGGTACGCTTGTCAGAACACTATTCACAATTTTTACACCATTATCGATATCTAGTCACACAACTAATACACATGCATATTGATCTCCTTCTTAACAGTTCAAAGAGGTGCGGGACAAGCTCCTAGAAACGGAGCGCGTAGAAGCACTTCATGAGGAAATAGCAGGATTTTTGCTCGACCAAGTCATAAATCCGAAGGGAGAATACTATTACCCGCATCCTCTCCCATCGACCAGGTCATGAACCACTTCCAATTGTCATCGTGCTCCGAAGGCACCAATTAGGCTAATGCCACTGGCTCCGAAGGCAACATGCATATGTAGGAGAAATTGTATATAGCTATACATGTGTGTATGTGTGAATTAATGTGGTGGTTTGTGAGACATTGATGATATATATGATTGGTTCTACTAGAAATTCTATTTATATATATATATATGTATATATATATGCATAACGTGTACAATGTGTAGTATCATAAAATACCAGCAAACGAAAAAGAATTAAAATGGAAAACACAAAATTAAATGAAAAAGAAATCAAACCAAAAACCCCCCAAACATTTTAGTACCGGTTGGTGTTACCAACCGTTACTAAAGGGCTCCCGGCCCCCGGAGCTGGCTCATGCCACGTGGTTGCCCTTTAGCACCGGTTCGTGCTGAACCGGTACTAAAGGGGGGGGGCTTTAGTGACCACACTTTAGTGCCGGTTATGGAACCAGCACTAAAGGGCCTTACAAACCGGTGCTATTGCCCGGTTCTGCACTAGTGCAAGTACAAGCATTACATAACACAAACATGGACTCGAGAGATTACATTATTTGAATTAAAATTTGGCAAGTTCCTACAAGTTCCTACAAGGTCGAAGAGGCAGGAGGCGAACCCAGCTGGGATTCGGCGCCTCCCCAGGATCAGGGTGGCGCCGCTTCTCAGCAAGGAAGAAGAAACTAGAGGGGCAACACGGATGGTGATGCTGATGGAGGACCAGATGGGAGGCACAGAGTCACCGGCAAATACGACTCATCGGAATGGTCGTCCCCGTTCCTGCCACATCATCGGTTGTCGCCGCCATCCGCATCACTACCACCCGAAGACCTCGGATCGTCAGCCACATCGAACGCCATGCTCTCTGGCTTACCCCACAGAGAGCATGGTCATCCCCAACGACCCTGACATCAAATATCACCACATGTTTCGAAGACGTGTCCGAAGACGAGAAGCCATGCTCCACAAACTGAGGGAAGCGCCCAAAAGAGCCGAATCCGCCATCGACAACGGCAGGCCTCCCCTAGGGATCTTCCTCTTATTGCGTAGGAGCGAAGAATGAGGAGCGACTGACTACCATGCCCCGCACCCGCCACGGGCCTTGTCATGGTGTCATTCGCATCCCCTCTCACCATAATCAAGGCTACGAGTGGCACGACGATGAGCGCACCGGAGTCGCCACCTTCAGCGTCACCGCCGTGCCGCCCGAGCATCCTCACGACCACAAAATGTTCTAAGCTAAAGCCAGGGAGCCAGTCATGGGCTCTCCCTTCCAGCATATCCAAGACAGAGCAAGGCAGAGGAGAAGAAGAATGCGGTCGAATGCCTCCACTCCTTCCCCCGCTCTTCCTTTCATAAGCAAGCGAGCGGCTGGGGGCTAGTTCCGCAAACGGGCGACCATCGTCCTCCTCCACCCATTCAAGGAAGCGGGGCCCTCGCCATTATGCTCTCCCACGCCACGTGCCTTCGTTACCTATCCCGCACAATGCATGTTGCATACGTGGCTACGGATAAGGGCGTGGTGGGAAGAGTGAATTGGCTGTTTCTACCAACATGCGTCAAAGTCATTCATGGGTCATTACTGGAGCAACCCCACCACTATTGGATTTATACGACGCACGGGGAAACCGGAAACTGGCTCGAAATCAAGACTAATGAAGAAGCAAAGAAGATCTAAAGAGACCAGCCTCTTCAGCAACACTGCTTGTGCACTTGTTAGGCCCTACCCCGATGACGCTCAACAGCGCGTTCGAGGCAGGTCCGGGGGCTTCTATCGGTGCAACAAACCCTGGGTCTGTTGCCCTAACTGTGCACATGCGCAAGATCAAGATTGAAGCACCAATCCAAGAGAGAGTACCAGAAACCAAGAGATTAAAAGAACCAACAAGAAGAATAGAGGGACCAAGACCAAACCAGAAGACCAAGATGTAATTAAGAGAGAGGCCTCCCTTGCCGGGCAGGCGAGCCCAACAAGGGGCGATGCCACCCCCAGAAGAAGACGACCAAGGCGTCCCGGCAGGGCCTGCCGGGACTTTCAAAAGCCATATCACCTCACCGACCACTCCACCACGACTGACATTGTCGATCTATGCGGTGTCAAGCCACAAAGTGATTATGTGGCAGCCACTCGCCACATGGCAGCCCCTTTCTACCAAGAAAACCCACAGATGACACCTATCCTATAACATGTCAGGCGAGCAGGTGTGGAGCTGGCAAGATAGCCCCGCAAGCCTTGTCGGGCAACCAACGATATGACATTAAGTAGCACATTAAATGCGCCATGTCAGCCTGCAGAGTTAGGTATGATAGCACTATTCGCTATCTTAACAGTGTCTAATGACTGATTTGCCACTGTGGTGACTCCTTAACCTATAAAAGGAGGCCCATGGCAATGGTTCGAGAGGTTGGAAGGTTGGGTAACTTGCACCCCCATACGGGCGTAGTCGCTGCTGCCTGAGGCAACCCTTGTCGGGCAAGTGAACTACGTCCCGACACCACATTTCCACCACCAATCCACCAAAGTAGGAGTAGGTTTTACGCCTCGCGTCAGCCTGAACCTGGGTAAAACTGCATGTGTGATCTCTGCCGCGCTGCCCCATGTAGGTCTGCTCTTTGTGCAACGCGTTGTCCCCCTACCGAACTAGGAAAGGGGTCGTCCTGGTCTCATAGGTGGCCGTGGTTTCCCGTGACAATTTATGTCTTATCATGTCGGGCTGCTCCCTAGGCTATAAATAGCCACCCCCTTCAACCACTAGCTGGTTGGCTGCTCTGAGAGAAACTGACACTTGCCATTGAGAGCATCCCATCCTCCGAGGACTTTGAGCGAAAATCATCAAGTGAGGAAAAATCAAAACACCTACAACCCAAAGTGATTGAGCATCACTGAAGAGATTGTTCCTGTGTGCAACCGACGCTTGTTACTTTTGAGGACCGTGCATCCTCCAAACGATTAGGCGTCATTGTCTGAGCATCCAAGAGGAATTGTGGATCGCCGAGTGACCAAGTCTGTGAAGGTTTGGAAGTCACCTAAAGACTTACCATGAGTGATTGGGCGAGGTATGTGTGACTTTAGCTCAAGGAGAATACGGTGAGGACCGTGTGTCCGGGACTATGTGTCTTTAGGTTTAAATACCCAGCCGCTCCAGAAAGATGTACAATTGTCACCGCAGTTGGAACTGGTTTACCAAATCATCGTCTTCACCAAGCCACTGGTTCTATTTCCTCAACTCTTTCATTTCCTCATTCATGTGCTGATGAACCTGATCATTACTGTTTGAAGACTTCGACTAAAGACTTTCTCTATTTCCTCAACCCTATTTCTTCAGTCACATTGTCTTCCTGATTATCCTGTTTTCACGCTACCTGTACTTTGTGCTTGTCTTTCATTTCATCATGATGACTATGCTTTTGCTCTGTTATGCTTATACTTGAGTACTTATTCCGCTGCTAGTGAGTTGTTGCTTAGGAATTTCTTCACCTAGAAATTCCTAAGTGATGAATTTGTAAAAATCGCCTATCCACCGCCCTCTAATCGATATAATGCACTTCCAATTGGTATCAGAGCAAGGTACTCCCTTGTTCTATGTGATTTTGGTGTAACCACCTGGAGTTTTAGTTATGTTGACTGCAAGAATGATCAAGGTCTCGGTTCAGTGTCATATGATACATCTCCAACGTATCTACTTTTCCAAACACTTTTGCCCTTGTTTTGGACTCTAACTTGCATGATTTGAAGGGAACTAACCCGGACTGACGATGTTTTCAGCAGAATTGCCATCGTGGTATTTTTATGCAGAAATAAAAGTTCTTGGAATGACCTGAAACTTCATAGAGTCACATTTTGGAATTAATAAAAAACACTAGCAAAATAATCAACACAAGGGGGCCCACACCCTATCCACGAGAGTTGAGCCTCATGGGTCCCCTAGACCTCCACCGACCTCAACTCCAACTCTATATATTCACGTTCGGGGAGAAATAATCAGAGAGAAGATTCATCGTGTTTTACGATACGGAGCCTTCGCCCGGCCCTGTTCTTCCTCAGGAGGGCTGATCTGGAGTCCATTCGGGGCTCCGGAGAGGGAATCCGTCACCATCGTCATGATCAACCATCCTCCATCACCAATTTCATGAAGCTCACCACCGTGTGTGAGTAATTTCATTGTAGGCTTGCTGGATGCTGATGGGTTGGATGAGATTTACCATGTAATCAAGTTAGTTTTGTTAGGGTTTGATCCTTAGTATCCATTATGTTTTAAGATTGATGTTGCTATGACTTTGCCATGCTTAATGCTTGTCACTAGGGCCCGAGTGCCATGATTTCAGATCTGAACCTATCATGTTTTCATGAATATATGAGTGTTCTTGATCCTATCTTGCAAGTTATAGTCACCTACTACGTGTTATGATCCAGAAAACCACGGAGTGACAATAGTCGGGACACTTCCCGGTGATGACCATAGTTTGAGGAGTTCATGTATTCACTAAGTGCTAATGCTTTGGTTTGGTACTCTATTAAAAGGAGGCCTTAAAATCCCTTAGTTTCCAATAGGATCCCGCTACCACAGGAGGGTAGGACGAAAGATGTCATGCAAGTTCTTTTACATAAGCATGTATGACTATATTCGGAATACATGCCTACATTACATTGATGATCTGGAGCCAGTTCTGTGTCACCCTATGTTATAACTGTTGCATGATGAATTACATCCGACATAATTATCCATCATTGATACATTGCCTACGAGCTTTTCACATATTAACATTTTCTTAGTTACTTCTCCATTGCCTTTGTTACGACTGTTACAAGACTTCTACAATTACTTTTACCATCGTTACCGTTACTTCCATATTACTTTGCTACTAAATACTTTGTTGCAGATATTAAGTCTTTCAGGTGTGGTTGAATTTACAACTCAGTTGCTTATACTTGAGAATGTTCTTTGGCTCCCCTTGTGTCGAAACAGTAAATTTGGGTTGAATACTCTACCCTCGAAAACTATTGCGATCCCCTATACTTGTGGGTTACCAAGACTTTTTTCTGGCACCGTTGCCGGGGAGCATAGCTCTATTCTCTGAGTCACTTGGGATTTATATCTTATGTATTAGTAATTTGTAATATTAAAGAACCAAGATTTTTCCCTCAACTACGAGGGGAGGTAAGGTACTACCATCTAACTCCCCACTTGATCCACCTTTTGTTTTGAGTAAACTTGCGACACCTACACATGCTATTGATTCCGATATGTCGCACGTTATTGATGATGCCACTTCTTCTATGCATGATGCTTATGATGATACTACTTCTCTGCTTGATAATAATGTACCATTGAGTGAATTTCTGGATGAACAACTTGCTAGGTTAGAGAGAATGAAATTACTGAAACTGATGATATTAATGAAAGTAATGATGAAGATTCTCCCCCTAGATATGAATTGCCTCTTGTGCCTGAGGGTTATGTTATGGATGAAGAAACTGCTAGAGACTTTCTTGCTTGCAATGATAGATATGATCTTAAGAAACTGTTAGCTAAGCTGAAAGAAAAGTCTTTGGAATGCTAGAATACAATATGACCCTCCTTTTGCTACCTCACCTATCTACGTTACTGATAAGGATTATGAATTCTCTGTCGATCCCGAGTTAATTACTTTGGTTGAATCTGATCCTTTCTATGGCTTTGAATCTGAAACTATTGTGGCACATCTTACTAAATTGAATGACATAGCCACCCTATTCACTCATGAGGAAAAAATCGCTATTACTATATTCTTAAATTGTTTCCTTTCTCATTAAAGGGTGATGCTAAAATATGGTTTAATTCTCTTGCTCCTGGTTGCGTGCGTAGTCCACAGGATATGATTTATTACTTCTCTGCAAAATATTTTCCCGCTCATAAGAAACAAACTGCCTTAAGGGAAATATTTAATTTTGTACAAATTTAAGAAGAGAGTCTCCCAAAAGCTTGGGGGAGGCTTCTCCGATAACTTAATGCTTTGCCTGATCATCCTCACAAGAAAAATGAAATACTTGATATCTTCTATAATGGACTAACCGATGCTTCTAGAGACCACCTAGATAGTTGTGCTGGTTGTGTTTTCAGGGAAAGAACAGTTGAGCAAGCTAAATTTCTATTGAATAACATATTGAGTAATGATAATGATTGGACACTTCCTGAACCAACTCGTAAGCCAACTCCGAAGAAAAGGGCTATTCTAGTTCTCAGTCCTGAAGATATGCAAGAGGCAAAGAAATCTATGAAAGAAAAAGGTATTAAAGCTGAAGATGTTAAGAATTTACCACCTATTGAAGAAATACATGGTCTTGATAACCCGACACGGGTGTAAAGGTAAATTCTCTCTATATATTTGATAAGGGTCAAATCCCATCTACTAAGTTTGCTAGTCAATGCTTGGATGAGTTTGATAATTTTATGGTTAAACAAGAAGACTTCAATGCATATGTTGGTAGACAATTGAAACACAATGCTTATATGGTTGAACACTTGAGTGATTATATGTCTAGAGTTAAAGGTGACCTTAAGCTTATTAGTAAACATGCCTCCAAGGTTACCACTCAAGTAGAACAAGTACTTAAGGCACAAGATGATTTGCTCAATGAATTAAATAATAAGAACAATGATAATGTTGTTAGAGTTATGACTGGAGGTGTAAAATGAGCCAGGAACCTTTGTATCCTGAGGGCCATCCTAAGAGAGTTGAGCACGATTATGAGAGAACTAATAGTGATGCACCTAGTCCTTCGAAGAAGAAGAAAAAGAATAAGGATAGGATCTTGCATGCTTCTAGTGAACCTGTTGTAGACGCACCTAAGAATCCCAATGATATTTATATTTCTGATGCTGAAACACAATCTAGTAATAAGCATGAACCTAGTGATAATGTTAACGATGATATTCATGTTGATGCTCAACCTATTAATAACAATGATCTAAAGACTGAACCCGATGTTGATCTCGATAACCCACAATCAAAGAATCAACGTTATGATAAGCGAGACTTCGTTGCTAGGAAACATTGTAAGCAAAGAGAACTATGGGTTCAGAAACCCATGCCTTTTCCTCCTAAGCCATCCAAGGAAAAGGATCATGAGGATTTTGAGCACTTTGCTGAAATGATTAGACCTATCTTTTTGTGTATGCGTTTGACTAATATGCTTAAAATGAATCCCTATGCTAAGTATATGAAAGATATTGTTACAAATAAAAGAAAGATACCGAAAGATGAAATTTCCACCATGCTTGCTAATAATACTTTTAATGGTGGAATACCAAAGAAACTTGGAGATCCAGGTGTACCAAATATACCATGCTCCATTAAGAGAAACTATGTTAAAACTGCTTTATGTGATCTTGGACCCGGTGTTAGTGGTATGCCTTTCTCTTTATATCATAGACTTGATTTGAATAAGTTGACACCTACTAAAATATCTTTGCAAATGGCTGATAAATGAACTACAATATTCATCGGTATTTGTGAGGATGTACCTGTTGTGGTTGCAAATGTTACTATTTTAACAAACTTTGTTATTCTTGATATTCCCGAGGATGATAGCATGTCGATCATCCTTGGTAGAACCTTTTTGAATACTGCAGGGGCTGTTATTGATTGCAACAAAGGCAATGTCACTTTTCATGTTAATGGTAATGAGCATACGGTACACTTTCTGAAGAAAGAACCTCAAGTTCATAGTATCAATTCTATTGAAAAAATTTCAACTATTACTATTGGAGGTTTGGAATTCCCTCTTCCTACTATCAAAAAGAAATATCATATTCTTATTGTTGGGGACATGCATATCCCCGTTGAGGTAACCTAGTGTTATTCGAAAATTCTCTGGTTTCATGTTATTCAGAAGAAGTTTGTTAACAAGACTTGATCAACCTTGTTAGTGGGTTCCTTTTGATGAACAGGAGATGGATGAAGTTAGAAAGCACAACTCTCTGTACCCTCCTTTTACTTTCTGTTATTTAGTTTAAATAAAGCAAAAAAAATAGTATTTTCTGTCTATTTTTTAATTATCCTTGCAATAAAAAATAACCCAAAAATATAAGTTCTCCAAATGCCCTGATAATTGAGTATGATTTTTTGTGGAATATTTGAGAATTTTTGGCACTTAGAACACACCAGGGTGGGCCCACCATTTGGTCATGAGGGTGGAGGGAACGCCCTACCCCCTGGGCGTGCCCCCTGCCTCATGGCCCCCACATGGCCCCCTCCACTTATTCCAGCACCCACACACTTCGTCTTCCTCCATAAAAACTCATCCCGTTGCTCAAACTCGTGTTCTTGCTTGTTTTGCTGCCATTTTCGATCTCCTTGCTCAAAGCTCCATTCACAAAACTGCTTTGGGGGAATGTTCTTTGGTATTTGACTCCTCCAATGGTCCAATTAGTTTTTGTTCTAGTGCTTTATTTATTGCCAATTTTTGCTGCTAAGGTGACCCTGTTCTTGAGCTTGCATGTAAAATTTATATGGTCCAAAGTAGTTTTAAAGCATGATATAGCCTCTAGGCACTTGTGGGAGTAGTTGCTATTAATCTTGTTGAGTTTGGTTCACTTTTATTTTGAGTCACTAAAAATTTCAAAAAAAATCAGAGGAAGAAAAATGTTTAGGAAAATGTACCAAGGCGGTTCTTCAAGGAAGCAAGCACCAAGGCTTGCGATACGTGAGCCAGACCTTGAACCACGAAGAGAAGCTCCAGTGCGGCCTTGCAAATGGCCATGGGATGAATTTATGATCCAAGCTGGCTTTAGGGATGAATTTTATGAGTATGTGCGTAATGATGATCTTGAGGACTTCATATCAGATAAGTGTTGCCAATACTATCAGCTCACCGATTCCTTTGTGCAGAGGTTTAACTTTTCATCTAAGCGCAACACTCACACTATTATATTTGACCTCTATGATAAATCATCTACCATGGACCTTGAAGATTTTAACACTGCTTGCAAAATCCCACAGTGGGGCATCTTTAGTGAACCTCAAAAATCTTAATATAATGATTTCCTTGCTAGCATCACTATGGGAGAAACTAGAAATATTACACAAGCTACCATAGGGAGCATCCATTTCCCTTCCATACATTCCTTTGCTCTCTTTGTAGGTAGATGCATTAACGGTAAGGGTGAGCTTTGCCACATTTGCATTCCCGATCTTAGTGTCCTCAAGAGTGCGGTGTTAGGTGATAAATGATATAACTTGGGGGCCATTGTTGCATGGAGGTTACTTCTTAATGCTAGAGATGGATATTTATTTGGTGGAATTTATGCAACTCGTTTAGCTGATTATCTTGGTGCATCCATAAATGAAAATGATATTGAGTTGCCACCTGCTTTTCTAGATTATAATGCTATGGTTCGCCATCAGTTTCTGGAGAGGAACGAACAGTCCCTCCAGTATCGACTAATCTTTGACAGACATCATGCTGTCCATGTTACTCTTACTGTGCCTGTCCTCTTAGACTTTCAGGAAAATGGGAGACATTTTATAACCAGAGAGGAGGCAAACGAATATGAGAGGAAGACGGAGGCTGCTCGCCTCCATGCTACAGCCCTTCAGGAAATAGCTGCTGCATCTTAGTACAACCCCGACTACAACTTTGGATATCCGCCAGGCCAGCCGTGGCCTTACACCAACTTAGGCCAAAAGCCTAAGCTTGGGGGAGTACGTATTTCTCACCGACATTACATTCATGTTCACAAATTTATTATAGTTGTCGGTGTTCATACTTTTTCATTGTACTATCCATGCTAGTTTATTTTCTTTTCTTACTTTCTTTTTGTGTGTTTGAAAAACTTTGAGAAAAAATAATAATTGTAGCTTTTATGTAGTTTACTTTCCATGCTTATAGTAGTATTAAAAGAAAACCCAAAAAGATTTCACGTTCTTCTTTTGCTTATTGGGAGCTTTCCCGTGTAAATAGTTTTCTCGTTCTTTGAAATTATTTTGTTTCCTTTGGGGGTCGAGAGGAGAAGACCATGATGAAAATTATGAGTGTCTCTCATATGCATTATTGATGATCTAACCAAGAGCCCATATTACCTTGTCTTGTCCTTCGAATTAAATGTTTGCAGATTCCGGCTTAGTCCAATGCATGTGCACTATTATTATTATCCACACCGTTCGGTCGTGCAAGTGAAAGGCAATAATGATGATATATGATGAAATGATTGACATGAGAAAAGCTGGTATGAACTCGACCTATCTTGTTTTTGTAAATATGATTAGTTCATTGTCCTAGATTCAGCCCATTATGAATGAAACATGTTTGCAATGACACTTAGAGATTATAGTTACTCATGCCATGCTTATTTAGCTAGGAGTTTATAATGATTTACCTTGAGTGCCAACAGGCTATTAAAATGGTTGTGATGTTGTATGATGGATGGTATCGTCCTTTGAACGATTAGAGTGGCTTGACTTAGCACATGTTCACGCATGTAGTTGAAACAAAATCAACATAGCCTCCATGATAGTTATGTTCATGGTGATTTATATCCTACTCATGCTTGCACTCATCGTTGGTTAATCTTAATGCATGTTCATGACTGTTGTCGCTCTCTAGTTGGTCACTTCCCAGTCTCTTTCTAGCCATCACTTGTACTAAGCGGGAATACTGCTTGTGCATCCACTTCCATAAACCCCAAAGTTATTCCATATGAGTGCACTACACCTTCATATATGCGGTATTTACCTGTCGTTCCAAGTAAATTTGTATGTGCCAAACTCTAAACCTTTAAATGAAATTCTGTTTTGTATGCTCGAATAGCTCATGTATCAAATAGGGTTGTCTATATCTTCCATGCTAGGTGGGTTATTCTCACGATGACTGGACTCCGTTCATCACAAGAAAATGGCCGCTAACCGGGATGCCCGGTCCCATGCTCAAATCAAAATAATTGCAAACAAAACTCCCCCAGGATTTTTGTTAGTTGGACGATACCCGTTGTTTTGCACCAGCCGTGGAATGTGCTTGTTGGTGGTGGGGGAGTATAAACTTTACCATTCTGCTTGGGAACCTCCTATAATGTATGTAGCATGGAAGATATCGAGATCTCTTGGTTGTTATGTTGACAATGAAAGTATGCAGCTCAAAATATTATTTATATCTATTTCAAAACTCGAGCTCTAGCACCTCTGCAAATCCCTGCTTCCCTCTGCGAAGGTCCTATCTATTTACTTTTATGTTGAGTCATCTTCCTCTTATAAAAAGGAACCAGCTGGAGAGCACTGCTGTCATTTGTATGCATTGTTATTAATTTACATTGAGTATGACTGTGACAGGATCTCTTTTACCATGAATTACAATGTCTAGTCAGTCCTTGATCTTCAGGGGTGCTCTGCATTTATGTTTTGTGGTCACAGAAAGGGCTAGCGAGATACCATCTTGTTATATCATATCATGATTGTTTTGAGAAAGTGTTGTCATCCGAGATTTGTTATTACTGCTTGCTAGTTGATTATGCCATTGATATGAGTAAATGTGAGACCTAAGTGCTATTGTGAATATGGTTAGTTTATAATCTTTGCTGAAAACATGAATGCTAGCTTTACATATTTGCAACAAGAAGATCAAACAGAGTTTGTAAAAGTTTTTATTTATCACACTTAGTTTGTCAACTGAATTGCTTGAGGACAAGCAAAGGTTTAAGCTTGGGGGAGTTGATACATCTCCAAGGTATCTATTTTCCAAACACTTTTGCCCTTGTTTTGGACTCTAACTTGCATGATTTGAATGGAACTAACCCGGACAGACGTTGTTTTCAGCAGAATTGCCATGGTGTTATTTTTGTGCAGAAATAAAAGTTCTTGGAATGACCTAAAACTTCACGGACTCACGTTTTGGAATTAATAAAAAACACTGGCGGAAGAATCAATAGAAGGAGCCTACACCCTGTCCACGAGGGTGGAGGGCACCCCCTAGGGCGCGCCCACCTGTCTCGTGGGTCGCCTGGACCTCCACCGACCTCAACTCCAACTCTATATATTCACGTTTGGGGAGAAAAAATCAGAGAGAAGGATTCATCGCATTTTATGATACGGAGCCACCGCCAAGCCATGTTCTTCCTCGGGAGGGCTGATCTGGTGTCCGTTCGGGGCTCCGGAGAGAGGAATCCATCGCCATCATCATCGTCAACCATCCTCCATCACCAATTTTAGGATGCAAACTGTCATGTGTGAGTAATTCCATTGTAGGCTTGCTGGACGGTGATGGGTTGGATGATATTTACCATGTAATCGATTTAGTTTTGTTAGGATTTGATTCCTAGTATCCATTATGTTCTAAGATGTTGCTATGACTTTGCCATGCTTAATACTTGTCACTAGGGCCCGAGTGCCATGATTTCAGATATGAACCTATTTTGTTTTCATAAATATATGAGTGTTGAGTGTTATTGATCCTATCTTGCAAGTTATAGTCACCTACTACGTGTTATGATCCGGCAAACCCCGGAGTGACAATAGTCGGGACACTTCCCGATGATGACCATAGTTTGAGGAGTTCATGTATTCACTAAGTGCTAATGCTTTGGTCTGGTACTCTATTAAAAGGAGGCCTTAATATCCCTTAGTTTCCAATAGGATCCCGTTGCCACGGGAGGGAAGGACAAAGGATGTCATGCAAGTTGTTTTCCATAAGCACGTATGACTATATTCGGAATACATGCCTACATTACATTGATGAGCTGGAGCTAGTTCTGTGTCACCCTATGTTATAACTGTTGCATGATGAATTATATCCGACATAATTATCCATCATTGATCCATTGCCTACAAGATTTTCACATATTGGTCTTTTCTTAGTTACTTCTCCGTTGCCACTGCTACGACTGCTACTGTTAATTTTACCACCATAACTGTTACTTCCATATTACTGTGCTACTAATTACTTTGATGCAGATATTAAGTCTTTCAGGTGTGGTTGAATTGACAACTCAGCTCCTAATACTTGAGAATATTCTTTGGCTTCCCTTATGTCGAATCAATAAATTTGGGTTGAATACTCTACCCTCGAAAACTGTTGTGATCCCCTATACTTGAGGGTTATCATCCTACCTTTGATGGTGTTGGGGATCGTTGCAGAAATTAAAAATTTCTATGCATCACCAAGATCAATCTATGGAGAGACTAGCAACGAGAGAGAGGGGAGTGCATCTTCATACCCTTGAAGATCGTGATGCAGAAGCGTTACAAGAACGCGGTTGGAGGAGTCGTACACGCATCGATTCAGATCGCGGTCGATTCCGATCTAAGCGCCGAACAACGGCGCCTCTGTGTTCAACACACATTCATCCCGGTGACGTCTCCCATGCCTTGATCCAACAAGGAGAGAGGGAGAGGTTGGGGAAGACAACTCCAGCAGCAGCACGACGGCGTGGTGGTGTTCGAGCAGCGTGGTACTCCGGTAGTGCTTCGCCAAGCACTGCGGAAGGAGGAGGAGGTGTTGGAGAGGGGGAGGGCTGGGCCTTGGATGTGGTGGTGCTGCCCTCCCTCCTCCCCTCTATTTATAGGGCGAAGGGGGAAGGGGGCCGGCCCCTCTAGATGAGATCTAGAGGGGGGACGGCGGCCAAGGGAAGGGGGCTTGCCCCCCAAGCCAAGGGGGGCACCCCCCTTAGGGTTCCTCCCAACCCTAGGCGCATGGGCCCTAGGGGGGAATGGCGCCCAGCCCTATTAGGGGCTGGTTCCCTTCCACATACAGCACATAGGGCCCTCCAAGGCAGGTTGACCCTCGGAACCCTTTCGGTGGTCCCATTACAATACCGGCAAACCCCCGAATACTTCCGGTGACCATATGATGACTTCCCATATATAAATCTTCACCTCCGGATCATTCCGGAACTCCTCGTGATGTCCGGGATCTCATCCGGGATTTTGAACAACATTCGGTAACCACGTACAAGCTTTCCCTATAACCCTAGCGTCATCGAACCTTAAGTGTGTAGACCATATGGGTTCGGGAGGCATGTAGACATGACCGAGACATCTCTCTGGCCAATAACCAACAGCGGGATCTGGATACCCATATTGGCTCCCACATGCTCCACGATGATCTCATCAGATGAACCACGATGTCGGGGATTCAATCAATCATGTATAAAATTCCCTTTGTCTACCGGTATGATACTTGCCCGAGATTCGATTGTCGGTATCCCTATACCTTGTTCAATCTCGTTACCGGCAAGTCTCTTTACATGTTCCGTAACACATCATCCCGTGATCAACTCCTTGGTCACATTGAGCTCATTATGATGATTGTCGGTCTCAAAACCGGCGGATCTCGGGTAGGGGGTCCCGAACTGTGCGTCTAGGCGGATGGTAACAGGAGATGAGGGACACGATGTTTTACCCAGGTTCGGGCCCTCTCGATGGAGGTAAAACCCTACGTCCTGCTTGATTAATATTGATGATATGGGTAGTACAAGAGTAGATCTACCACGAGATCAGGGAGGCTAAACCCTAGAAGCTAGCCTATGGTATGATTGTTGTATGTTGTATCTTGTCTTACGGACTAAAACCCTCCGGTTTATATAGACACCGAAGAGGGTTAGGGTTACACAAAGTCGGTTACAATGGTAGGAGATCTAAATCTCTGCATCACCAAGCTTGCCTTCCACGCCAAGGAAAGTCCCATCCGGACATGGTACGAAGTCTTCAATCTTGTATCTTCATAGTCCAGGAGTCCGGCTGAAGGTATAGTCCGGCTACCCAGACACCCCCTAATCCAGGACTCCCTCAGTAGCCCCTGAACCAGGCTTCAATGACGACGAGTCTGACGCGCAGATTGTCTTCGGCATTGCAAGGCGGGTTCCTCCTCCAAGTACTTCATAAAATATTTTAAACAATAAGGATAGTGTCCGACTCTACAAAATAAGTTTCCACATATTGCCATAGAGAGAAGAAATTTACACAAATCTAATCTACTGACGTATCTCGTAGTGTGACATCACACTACGACCAAGCCTTTATTCGAATCGTTTTTACTTCCCCACCTCGGCGCATTTTGCGAGGCGGTTTCCTTGGCACGTCTTGTCAAAGTAGAGATCGTGTCCCCTTTATTTACGGGATTCTCATCAATACGGACGTGGGTAATCCAATCGTGCCCGTTAGCATGTTTTCTCGATTAAAGGCGAGCCCCAAACGGTTACGGGGAGGGCTCTCGGTATTCAACCTCTTATAAAGATACCTAGGCCTTACTCCTTTCTTTCAATCTCAAACGAGTTCGCCCGTCGCCTCGAGTTCCAGCACCCTAGGCTCCAAATTTCAGGCACTTCGGACCTTCGACAATGTCCGGTTCCGACCTTCAAGGCCGGTGGATGCCCTCCTCCATCACAGACGAGGATGTGCTAAAGTTGAGAGAGGCCAAGTTCTTGACCGGCGAAATTTCGCATAGGTTGCCTGCTCAAGGGCAGGCTATTCCCAGTCCCCAACCCGGTGAGAGCGTAGTGTTCATGTCTCACTTCCTTCGGGGGTTAGGCTTCCCGATGGATCCCTTCGTGAGGGGGCTAATGTTCTATTATGGGATGGAATTTCACGACTTAGCTCCGGAGTCCATCCTCCATGTTTCCTCATTCATCATCGTGTGTGAAGCATTCCTCCGTGTTACTCCTCACTTCGGACTATGGCTCAAGACCTTTAAAGTAGAGCCGAAGATGATCAAGGGACGGCACGCAGAGTGCGGAGGTGCTGTTATAAGCAAGAATGTCGATGCTCCATTGCCCGAGGGCCCTTTTCAAGAGGAGCTCGGCTTATGGCAATGAGAGTGGTTCTATATCACCGCTCCCAGGGGCACCAAGTGGGTGGCGCCGCCTGCCTTTCACTCGGGTCCCCCAAAGCAGCTAGGGTCGTGGGTCAATAAAGGCCTAGACTGGGGGCCATCCCAGGACATGCCTTTGTTGCAGGGCCGCATCAGGGATCTCTTAGAAAGAGACCTCAGCCTGGTAAAAGTGACGCAAGTCATGCTAATCCGCCGAACCCTGCCCGGCAAACGTCGCTCCCTTCGCCTGTGGGAGTTTAATCCGGAGGGACCGCGAGATCTCCAGCATTTTATGGGCGCAACGCCCGCGGAGATGTATAAACTGTTCTTCGGATCACAAGAAATGTGTCCGGATTTAACCGAGGATGCAGGTCTGAGCTGCAATCGCCCGGATACTCAAGTAAGTAGCCTTGTGCCCGGACTCACTATCCGTATATTTGTCATAAACTTTCCCCTAAGAGAGCTGTCCTTTTAAACAGGAGTGGATAGCGAAAGCAAAGCTGATCAGGTGTCCGGCTCCCCTCCCCAAGACCAGGTCGGATCCCGTGCTAGTCAGGATGTTGAAGATTGTGCCTTTGGAGGAAAGCAAGGCAGGGGACAAGGAAACTACGGCCTCCTCAAAGGAGGCTGTTCGGAAGGGATGAACCTAAAATTCCTCTCCTCAGGGGAAGAAGAGGACCGCCTCTGAAGGCCCGGAGACCATGGCCTCAAAGCGGGGGAAAAATCCTCGTCAGAGGGTCCTACGCCAAGGGGTACCTCGGCCGAATTGTGCCCTCAAGGGGATCAGCCCTCTAGCGAGCCGTAAGTAGAGAAAAATTTTCTTTTTGAGAGATGAGAGAAATCCTTGCTTTATATCTAAGAAGATTAACTGAAATTTTACCTTGTAGCTCGGACCTTAGCCCTTCTTAGCAGAGCTCGTCTTCGAGGGACCTTCTTCCGAAGATGATGGAGAGCGGGATGCCTCCTCCTGCCGTACCGCCTAGCAAGGCGGGTGACCCTAAGGTGTCGTCTCGGAGGGTTTCTCCGAATCCGGCAGGGGCGGAAGGTAGCCATATGGCCCCCCAAGGTTCTCCATGTCCGGCCTTCGACAGAGGCTATAGGACGAGTCCGGCACCGTCCGGTGCGCGGTTGGAGGAGCTAAAGAATCTGCTAGGGCGAGTATCTATCTCAGCGGAGCACCGAGCATTGATGGGCACGGTGATTGAAAGGATTTCGTCTGCGGAAAGCGGATTGCACGAGGCCGTCAGAAGTTTACTGACAGGTTTTGAGGTACGTGAAATAATGTACACTTTTTGACAGTTGCGCATAAATAAGATGCGCCCTATGTAGATAGTAGCCCCTGAGACTCTGTGTGTTGTCAAAAGTGACGGCGCGCAGAGGATCATAATCCCAGGTCTAATATGCCTCCTTCATACGTAGGCGGCGAAGTGTCTGGTGGCTAGCCGGACTGATGAGTTTGCCGAGCTAAAGCGGCAACTTGACGTGGCAGATGCCGACATCGCGCTTGTCAACAAGCGGCTTGACGAGGAACAAGGTATGTAATTCCTCGGGCGGCACCTGGTAAGAGGAGCTTTATGCCAGTATCTTACAATGTGTGTGCTTGATGCAGATGGTGCGGCCACCATGGAGAGTCTTCGGGCGGAACTTGCCCGAGCCAAGGAACAAGCCAAAAAAAGTGATGCGGCTGCCGAGAAGGCCCTTGAAGAGCTGAGAGCCGAACAGGCTGCTCACTGCCAAAGCAAGAAAGAGATGGCCAAGACGGCCGTGAAGCTAAAGAGCGCTGCTGACCGTTGCAAGCTTCTTGATAAAGAAGACCGGGCGGGACAGGTAGACTTGGAGAAGGCCGTTTCCGATGCCAAGGATGCTCGCTCTGCGATGAGAGTTGCGAAGGAGGAGCTGCGTCAAGCCGGAGAGATCTCGGCTGGAAAGCCCTTTATGCTGCGGAGAAAGTTTGGTGATCCTAAGCATGCTCCGTTGGACCGGTTGTGGAGTACGGTGGATACCTATCTGGATTTGGCGGTAAGTGCTGCTGATGCGACCGAACACTTTCGAGATCAAGAAGATCGCGAAGTGGAGAAACTCTTGTGGTCGCAATTCTACAATCCAGAGCGTCCACTGTTAGTGGCCGATCGTCTGGCCGAATGGGCCGAGCTGAATAGGTTGTCCAGACTCGCATGAAGTGCGTCATGAGTCACCTGTGGACGGAGAGATCGGAGCCGAAAAGCTATTTTAGCTTGGTGCAGCAGTTCCTTGGTGCGGTGCCGCATATTAATGCAATTAAGAGGTCAGCATGCATAGAGGGTGCGCGGATGGCTCTTGCCCGTGTCAAGACATGCTGGGCAGAAATGGAGACCACCACTATTGCATCCCAAGATTCGGACAGAAGCCGAGTACCTGCCGAGCACTATTTTCAGGAAGTTCTGCAAGGCACTCGTGTAATAGAGACTCGAAGGATGCTATGTTCGAATAGCATATGCGATTGTACAATGATATTTTGATAAATTGTAGGAACTTTTTATACTTGTGCCTGCAAGTATTGTAACACCTCCTGTGCGGTCGTTTAAAATATATAAAATCTGAAAGATGGCAGTCGTCGGCTTCAGCCCCCACGCAAATAATGCGGGGGTGTTCGCAGAAGGCGCATTTTCACACTTGATCCAATGTCTTGGTCCTATAAAGGAGGTGATAGTGCATCGAACTAGGCAATCGGACTATAATGCTTTATCACTTTCACTTAGCCATAGGAGCTTGACAGTGAGGCTACTTAGATAGCCCCTGGTGGCGACTGCGCTCGCCCGAATTCGGGGCGCATATGTGCCTGACCGGGAAACGGCCCTTCGTTAATGCGGAGGAATCCTATAGATTCCGGTGAGTCATTGAGTGGTTGACCAGTCTCACGCTATATCATGACAGTCAGTTTTTCGCTTTCTCTACTGAGGTGCTCGCCTGGCCGAACCGGGGCACAATCGCAGTAGTTCTCCTAGTGTCGCCTTAGCCGATAGAGCAGAACGTAAGGCAGCAAAACACAGGAGCCGGGCAACCCAACATTTGACCAAAGACATGATTCGGAGCTGATGCATATAAGGCCAAACTCGCGACGCCGAACACTCCCTAAGGTATTCGGTCTTTATGAGTACTGGCGAAACCACGCCCTTAGTTATAAGACCCTAGTGTCCAGGTACGTGCAAAAATTCCTAACGTGGCCACATGCCAAGACGCCAGTCTCCTCCTTGATTATACTGAAGAACCGGAGGATGTGTATCAACAAGAGACAGTAAAAAAGGTTTACGCAGGGTCTTAATCTGAAAAGAATCCTTGGAACGGGTCCCTCCTGCACGTCTGTGCCTGTGTCTCTGTTGTGCCGTATCCTGGATGGGCGTAGCACGATGTTCATCTGTAAAAGAGAGGAACTAAGTTGAGAAAAGGTCGTGCCGAACAGAAGTTATACTAAATAAACAAAGTATAAATTGAAATGGGTAAAATTGAGCTTGATTGTCTCTTATTTTATATGTGCGGAGCCCCTAGAACAAGGGTATACGTCTATTAAGCCTTTATCAATGATATTTTTATGCCGGACTCGTCTAGCCGTGTCCATGGTCTTAATGACCTGTTTAGATGTTTTGCCTGGTGAAGCCATTTTATTGTGGGGCTGTTAAGGTGGCCGCACAATCTTCTGCGCGGGGACGCACTCAATGCTTCCCCTTTAATGAGATGATGCCTCGTGGACCGGGCATCTTAAGCGTAAGAGATGCATAATGCGGTATTGCGTTAAAGTGGGGGAAAGCTTCGCGTCCCAGCAGTGCTTGATAGCGACTTGAGAATGGGACGATGTGGAAAGTTAGCTTTTCGTGGTGGAAGTTATCGGGGGAGCTGAATATAACTTCAAGTCGGAGAAAACCCATGCAATGGGTATCCGGACCTGGCGTTACCCCTTGAAAGGTGGTTTTGCTATGGCGAATTCTTGTTGGGTCTATCCCCATGTGGCGGATTGTGTCCTGATATATCAGGTTTAGACCGCTGTCACCGTCCATCAGGACATTTGTAAACTGGAGTCCGCCAATTATTGGATCGAGTACCAAGGCAGTCCAGCCCGCGTTCCTGACACTTCTAGAGTAATCCAGATGATCAAAGTTGATTGGTTTTGACAACCAGCGGCGAGACTCCTTTGGGATAGGCAGTATGGCGCGTACCTTTATGGGCGCCACACATTTTGTTATGTGAAGTAAGTTCACTGTTTTTACTTCTTGTGGAAAATTCTTTTGTTTCCTGGTGCTCTGCTTTTGGGGTTCGTCATCGTCTTCGCTTGGTGTGTCGAGCCCCTTGTGTTCGGCGTTGAGTCTGTCGGATTGTTTGAAGACCAAACAATCTCTGAGGGTATGGTTAGCAGGCTTCCCGGGAGTACTGTGTATTTGATATATCCTGTCCAAGATTTTGTTTAGGTTGGATAGCTTGTCCTTGTTATCCTGGAGGGGCGGATTTTTCTCATTCTGCCGCGAGCTTTTGAATCCGGCATTAACTGCCATGCTCTTCGGATGTTTTCCTTAGTCCAGCGACGGTCCTTGTTGCGTCGCGGTTTTCTGTTTCCATCCCTAGTTTCGAATGTACTTGGGTCACTGGTGCTACGTCTTGCCAACCAGCTGTCCTCTCCTATGTAAAAGCGGGTCATGAGGCTTGTTAATGCGGCCATTGTTCTTCGCTTTTCTTAGCCGATGTGTCTGGCGAGCCATTCATCTCGGACGTTATGCCTAAAAGCTGCTAAGGCTTTGGCGTCCGGACAGTCGACTATCTGATTCTTTTTAGTAAGAAATCTGTTCCAGAATTGCCGAGCTGACTCTGCGGGCTGTTGAGTTATGTGACTGAGATCGTCTGCATCCGGAGGGCGGACATAGGTCCCTTGAAAATTTTCTCGGAAAGCGCCCTCGAGCTCTTCCCAACTTCCAATTGTGTTTTCAGGATGGCTTTTAAGCCAATGCCGGGCTGACCCTTTAAGCTTGAGGGGTAAGTATTTTATGGCGTGGAGGTCGTCTCCTCGGGCCATATGTATGTGGAGGATATAATCCTCGATCCAGACTCCAGGATCTGTTGTTCCGTCGTATGCCTCTATGTTTACGGGTTTGAATCCCGCTGGAAATTCATAATCCAGGACCTCATCGGTGAAACATAAGGGGTGTGCGGCACCCCTGTATTTGGGTGTGCCGTGATGTTCGGATACTGGTTTTGTTGCATTGCTTACGAGAGCTTGCTTTCTTGGCCCATAAATAGATCTAGCTGGGCCATCTTTTTGATGCGAATCGTTGAGTGGGTCGCATGTCGGCTTGAGGCGGCACCGCTTGCCGCTTTATGCTGGCCATGGGGTCATCTATCCGACCGGGTGGCTTTCTTACTTTTTGAATGTGGGGGCTCTAAGGCCTCTTCGTCGAATTCAGGCAGTAGCTTTTGCTTCGGATAGCTTTTAGTGTGGCGACTGCCGCCGTATTTGTCTGCGGTATTGAGTACTTTGCTCCATCTGATTCTGAGTGCATCTTCCGTAGTTTTTAGCTTCCGCTTCTGCTTTTTCAGGCTACGTGCCGTTGCAACGAGCCTTTTGTGGAGGTTCTACTGCTCCGTGAGCTTATCCGGCGTAAGGTTGTCCGGAATGCCATTTTCGCCGGGAACGGGTTGTTCGGTTTCTTTATCCGAGCTGCCCTGTTCGGACGGTTGCTCTAAGGCATGCTCGTCGTCTGCCAGCTCATCCTGCTCTATGGCTGGGTCCGTATGGCTGTTGTTTTTATCGAGGCGGGGCTTGGAGCGGCGTTTACGCCGCCGCTTTGATTGCTTTTCGAGAGATCGATCCCTCGTTGCATCCCCGTGTTCCTCATTGTCGCTTTCTTTAGGCGTATCAACCATGTACACATCATGAGATGAGGTGGCTGTCCAGTGCCCTATAGGCGTTGGTTCATCTTCGTCTCCTACATCGTTGTCCATACCATCGATGTCTTCGGAGTCAAAATCGAGTACGTCCTTTAAATTATCGACAGTGGCTACGAAGTGGGTGGTGGGTGGGTTTTGAATTTCTTCATTGTCCGTATCCCAACCTTGCTGACAGTAGTCTGGCCAGGGCTCTCCTGATAAAGAGAGAGACTTTAGTGACTTCAGAATATCGCCGAAGGGCGAGTGCTGAAAGATGTCCACGGTAGTGAACTCCCTGATCGGCGCCCAATCAGATTGGATCAGCAGGGGCGCGGGGGGCTTGGAGTCCAGGGTGGAGTCCGGCTCTTTGGAGTCGCGGGCTACGCAGAGGACAAAGCCGGTGTTCGGCTCAATCAACGTAGATATTGCAGCCCCCGAGGCGGTGTCCAGCCACCCATCCTGGATCGGCGCAGTTTGTTCCGAATCGAGGGTCAGAACCGATGCGTGTGCGGCCCCCAGGGCACTGTTCGGCGGCAGAGCTAGATCATGCCCATCGTGACAGTGCAGCGCGCTCGGCTGTGGCTCGAATCCGTCGAAGATCAAGTCCCCGCGGACGTCAGCCATGTAGTTTAAACTTCCAAATCTGACCTGATGGCCAGGGGCGTAGCTTTTGATCTGCTCCAGATGGCCAAGCAAATTGGCCCGCAGTGCGAAGCCGCCGAAGACGAAGATCTGTCCGGGGAGAAAAGTCTCACCCTGGACTGCATCGTTGTTGATGATCGAAGGAGCCATCGGGCCTGAAAGCGATGACATAGAGGAACTCTCAATGAAAGCACCAATGTCGGTGTCAAAACCGGCGGATCTCGGGTAGGGGGTCCCGAACTGTGCATCTAGGCGGATGGTAACAGGAGACGAGGGACACGATGTTTTACCCAGGTTCGGGCCCTCTCGATGGAGGTAACACCCTATGTCATGCTTGATTAATATTGATGATATGGGTAGTACAAGAGTAGATCTACCACGAGATCAAGGAGGCTAAACCCTAGAAGCTAGCCTATGGTATGATTGTTGTATGCTGTATCTTGTCCTACGGACTAAAACCCTCCGGTTTATATAGACACCGAAGAGGGTTAGGGTTACACAAAGTCAGTTACAATGGTAGGAGATCTAAATATCCGCATCGCCAAGCTTGCCTTCCATGCCAAGGAAAGTCCCATCCGGACACGGGACGAAGTCTTCAATCTTGTATCTTCATAGTCCAGGACTCTGGCTGAAGGTATAGTCTGGCTACCCGGGCACCCCCTAATCCAGGACTCCCTCAATGATGTCTTATCGAGTGGGCCCAGAGATACCTCTCCGTCATACGGAGTGACAAATCCCAGTCTCGATTCATGCCAACCCAACAGACACTTTTGGAGATACCCGTAGTGCACCTTTATAGCCACCCAGTTACGTTGTGACGTATGGCACACCCAAAGCATTCCTACGGTATCAGGAAGTTGCACAATCTCATGGTCTAAGGAAAAGATACTTGACATTAGAAAAGCTTTGGCAGACAAACTACGCGATCTTGTGCTATGATTAGGATTGTGTCTTGTCCATCACATCATTCTCCTAATGATGCGATCCCGTTATCATTGACATCCAATGTCCATGGTCAGGAAACCGTAACCATCTGTTGATCAACGAGCTAGTCAACTAGAGGCTCACTAGGGACATGTATTGGTCTATGTATTCACAAATGTATTAACACAATTATAGCATGAACAATAGACAATTATCATGAACAAGGAAATATAATAATAACCACTTTATTATTGCCTATAGGGCATATTTCCAACAGATGGGACGGACTACCCCTACTGGAAGAATAAGATGCGCATGCATCTTGAGGCAATTGATAACGATCTCTGGTATGTTGTTGAAAATGGTGTTCACTCTGTCACTCTGTCCGTGAATGCTGCTGATGTGAAGAGATTCAAGCAACTCGACTCTCAAGCAAAGAATATCATATGTGGCCATCTGAGAAAAGGACAATACGGTAGAGTGAGTTCTTTGGAAACAACAAAGCTGATCTGGGACAGGTTGTCCAACATCAACAAAGGAGTTTCTACTCAACATGACTCCCAAGTTGGCGTTCTTCACAATCTCTTCGACCGCTTCAAAAGACTCGACAACGAAAATGTTCAGCAAACCTTTGATCACCTCACTGACATCTCAAATGAGCTTCAAGCACTTGGTGGCACTGACATCACTAACCATGAGGCTGTGAAGAAATTTCTGAGATCACTTGATTCCTCATTCTATACTCTTGCACTGATGATTAAAGAGCGAGGAGACTACAAGTCACTAGATCCTATTGATATCCTCGAGAGGCTAAATACTCATGAGTTCCATCTTGCTGAGAAGAGAGACCTCTATGGGCCAACCTATGGAAGATCACGCGCACTGAAGTCCAAGGCCATCTCTGAATTTGAAGGTCAAGATTCTGGTAGCACCGTTGGTGATCCTGAAGAACTAAGCCAGGAGCTAGCTATGCTCATGAAGAAATTCAAGAAGTTCTCAAGGTGTGGTCGCTTTGGAAAATCTTCAAGAAGTGATGATTGAAGGAGTCCTGGATTAAGGGGTCCTCGGACAGCCGGACTATATGCATATGCCGGACTATTGGACTATGAAGTTAAAGATAGAAGACTTCGTCCCGTGTCCGAATGGGACTCTCCTTTGCGTGGAAGGCAATCTTGGCGGTTAGGATATGAAGATTACTTTCTCTGTAACCGACTCTATGTAACCCTAGCCCCCTCTGGTGTCTATATAAACCGAAGGATTTAGTATGTAGGACAAGAACAATGATAATCGTAGTCTAGCTTCTATGGTTTAGCCTCTATGATCTCGTGGTAGATCAACTCTTATAATACTCATATCATCAAGATCAATCAAGCAGGAAGTAGGGTATTACCTCCATCGAGAGAGCCCGAACCTGGGCAAACATTGTGTCCCCCACCTCTTGTTACCATTAACCTTAGAGGCACAGTTTGGGACCCCCTACCCGAGATCCGCTAGTTTTGACACCGACAATGATTCCTCATCCCGTGACTACAAGAAGAGGACTTGCCACAAATGTAAGAAACCTGGTCACTACATGTCTGATTGTCCTTAGTGGGAGAAGGAATCAAAGAAGCAGAAGTACAAGGATGACAGTACTGATGACTCAAAGAAGAAGAAGAAATCTTCAAAGTCCTCATCATCAAAATCGTCAAAATCTTCATCTCACAAGAAGAGCAGTTCCAAAAAGGCTCGGGCATTTGTTGGCAAGTAAATGGCCTCTGAAGCTAAATCTGAGGAAAATGTGGAAGAGGAGGAATCTTAGGAGTCAGACTCTGGTGTGGCGAGCCTAGCCCCCGTTGCTGCTTATGTCAGCAAGTCCATCTTCAATGCTGAAGAAAATGACCTCCCCAACACTGCTGACAAGAGCGTCGATGACTATGCTCCCACCTATTGCTTCAGGGCAAAAGGTGCCAAGGTACTCAAACATTCCCCCTCTGAATCTAGTGAGGATGAATATGATTACAATCTCAAACCTCGCTATTCCGAACTTGCTAAGATTGTTGTCAAACAACAAAAGGCTTTGGAAAAGGTTCAAGATCTACTAGAGAAAAGCGATGACTTGTTGGGTTAGGAATTGAATCGAACTCAAACCCTGACTGATAATCTTAAACGACTTCAGTTTAAGTTTGATAATCTTCAGGTTCATCATAACTCTCTCTTAGCCGATCATGAGAAGCTTTCTTATGAATTTCTTTAGATAAAGCAAGATCTTCAGAAGTTGAGGGTGAGTTATGAAGATCTTCAGAAGGAAAACGATTCATTGCTTGCTCAACAGATTAGTTCCGCTCAAGAAGAATTCATTCCACCATGTTTGAAATGCATTGAGCATGAATCTGCTAATTCTTCACCTGAATGTTCAAATGCTTCTATTACTGCAAATTCTTCAATTGTCTCTGTGGTCACAAATTCCTCATACGAGGATACCACAAGTATCACGAATGATAATACAGGGTTGAAGGAATTGTATGTGACAAGCATATACAAAAGCCTCAAAGGGCATCAAACTCTTTGCGATGTGCTCAAAAAGCAGATCTTGAACAGGAACCCTAGGAAAGAGGGTATTGCCTTTGAGAGGAAACTCTATGCCGATGGGACCTACTGGAACCCTTTGCAGTATCCCAAAACCTCATGGGTTGCTGCGAAAGGACCTCTTGTAGATCCATCTACTTTATCTGGATTTACTTGTGAATCTTCACATTCTTTTGATGAGTCATTTGAGTCGAACTATACATTGTTCAAAAATCATAATGGTGAAGTATTTGCTCGATATGTTGGAACTAACTGCAGGAACAACCCCCCTATAAGGAAAATCTGGGTTCCCAAAAAGTGCCTTGAAAGTCTTCAGGTGAAGGTCCTTGATACGGCTCCAACGTATCTATAATTTTTTATTGTTCCATGATGTTATAATATCATTCTTGGATGTTTTACAATCATTTTCTAGTCATTTTATATCATTTTTGGTACTAACCTATTGACATAGTACCTAGTGCCAGTTGATGTTTCCTGCATGTTTTTTACATCACAGGAAATCAATATCAAATAGAGTCCAAACATAACGCAACTCCTGGAGGATTTTTTGGGGCCAAAAGAAAGCCAGTGGGCCAAGGAAGCACCTGACGGGATGCTCGAGGGGAGCAGCACCCACCAGGGCGCGCCGGGAGGCCCAGGCCCGCCCAGGTGGGTGCTGCCCACCTCGGGTGCCCCCCGAACCGCCTCTTTGCTTTATAAATACCACAATATTCCAGAAACCCTAGGAGAGTCAAAGAAATATTGATCTAGCTGCCACAGAGTCCAGAAACACCAGATCCAATCTAGACACTGTCATGGAGGGGTTCACCACTTCCATTGGTGCCTCTCCTGTGATGCGCGAGTAGTTCTTTGTAGACCTATGGGTCCGTAGTTAGTAGCTAGATGGACTCCTCCCTCTCCCTCTCTCTTGATTATCAATACAATGGTCTCTTGGAGATCCATACGATGTAAGTCTTTAGCGGTGTGTTTGTTGGTATCCGATGAACTTTGAGTTTATGATCAGATCTATGTTTTTATCCATGAAAGTTATTTGAGTCTTCTTTGATCTCTTATATGCATGATTGCTTATAGCCTCGTATTTCTTCTCCGATATTTGGGTTTTGTTTGTCCAACTCGATCTATTTATCTTGCAATGGGCAGATGTGCTTTGTAGTGGGTTCGATCTTACGGTGCTTGATCCCAGTGACAGAAGGAGAACCGACACGTATGTATCGTTGCTACTAAGGATAACAAGATGAGATCTATATCTTCCTCAAGATGAGATCTAGACACCGTCATGGAGGGGTTCACGACTTCCATTGGTGCCTCTCCTATGATGCGTGAGTACTTCTTTGTAGACCTATAGATCCGTAGTTAGTAGCTAGATGGCTTCCTCTCTCTCTCTCTTGATTATCAATACAATGGTCTCTCGGAGATTGGTATGATGTATGTCTTTTGGCAGTGTGTTTGTTGGGATCCGATGAACTTTGAGTTTATGATCAGATCTATGTATTTATCCATGAAAGTTATTTGAGTATTCTTTGATCTCTTATATGCATGATTGCTTATAGCCTCGTATTTCTTCTCTGATATTTCGGTTTTGTTTGGCCAACTTGATCTATTTATCTTGCAATGGGAAGAGGTGCTTTGTAGTGGGTTTGATCTTACGGTGCTTGATCCCAGTGACAGAAGGGGGACCGTCACGTATGTATCATTGCTACTAAGGATAACAAGATGAGATCTATATCTGCCACAATAGATAAACAGATCTTGTCTACATCATGTAATCATTCTTATTGCATTACTCCATTTTCTCATGAACTTAATACACTAGATGCATGCTGGATAGCGGTCGATGTGTGGGGTAATAGTAGTAGATGCAGGGAGGAGTCGGTCTACTAATATTGGATGTGATGCCTATATAATGATCATTGCCTAGATATCATCATGACTATTTGAAGTTCTATCAATTTCCCAACAGTAATTGTTTTCCCACTGTCGGTGTCAAAACCGGTAGATCTCAGGTAGGGGGTCCCGAACTGTGCATCTGAGGATCGAAGGTAATAGGAGACGAGGGACACGATGTTTACCCAGGTTCGGGCCCTCTTAATGGAGGTAATACCCTACTTCCTGCTTGATTGACCTTGATGAGTATAGGGGTTACAAGAGTTGATCTACCTCGAGATCGTAATGGCTAAACCCTAGATGTATAGACTGTATGATTATGATTGCCTCTACGGACTAAACCCTCGATTTATATAGGCACCGGAGGGGACTAGGGTCGTACAAATTTGGTTTAAAGAGGAAGATAACTACACATCTGGATGCCAAGCTGGCCATCCACGCAAAGGAGAGTCCCATCTGGACACAGGAGAAGGCCTTCTGTCTTGTATCTTCACGGCCCATGAGTCCGGCCTATGTCACAAAGGTCGTCTTGCCGAGGACCCCATAATCCAGGACGCCCTCAGTAGCCCCCAAACTTGCCTTCAATGATGACGTTGTATCCGGCTTCATGTCTTCGGCTTTGCAAGGCGTGTTCTCCATTGTACTTTGTATAGTTCGGCTTTTACATTAAATACCATATCCTTCAGCTTCTGTGATGCCGTCGCCTCGGCTTCCACGTGTCAAACGAATACAAAGGGTCTAAGTATTTTTACAGGTAAACCTTTGATCACGTAGGGAAGGCGTCTATTTAAAGAGATTGAATCTTAGATGCCATTCCTCACAAGGCGAAAATCCTTAGAGCTTGCCATAAGAAACCATCCAAACTTGGTTGGCGCTCCTAGTTCTTCCTCGCGCCCCCACGGCCCTCAAAAAGGTGATTGGGAGAGATGCTCGGTATCCCACGCCCAGTTGACCAACCTTTAGGCATAGGGAAATCTCCCTCCCTCGGATCTAGTCCCTATTCGGGCAGGACTAACTTCCATCAACGGCGAAGCCCTGGCGAAGAACTTCCCCCAATCCTACTAAAGGCGAGCGGTTGTGCTTTGTTTCCTTCCTGCTGAGAGGCGTGGGATTTCCGATTCACCCTTTCCTCAGAGGTCTCCTGGAGTATTGCGGCCCCCAACTGCACAACCTCACGCCGGGCTCCATCCTGCACATGAAGGTTCGTTGCTTTTTGCAAGTTGTTCCTAGGCTGTGAGGCCCATTTTGAGTTATGGAGGAAATTTTTCCGCCTCGTCCCCTGCTCCCAAAGGGGATCCATATTCGAGGTCGGTGGCGCCGAAGTATGGCGCGTAGCCAGAACAGGCTACCTGTCCGGCACTCCGAAGAAGGCATCCGAAGAGTGGCCCTCAGAATGGTTCTACAGAAGACGTTGTTCTCCCGGACCCAATCCGGCGCGGTCTTCTTGAATTTTCCACTACTCCTTTAAAGAAGCGTGCCAGTTGGCATCCCCGAAGCTTTGAGGAGGAAGACAGTGTGGAGATTAAGAGGCTAGTGAGCAATATCAGAATACTCGCCCACTCCGGACTGTCTATATTCGAGGCAATGGCGACTTCAATAATGTGATGCGTTCAGCCACTCCAATCCAGAGGGCTTCCCATGTGTCATTACAACGGGGAGGATGACGCATCACGCTGTGGGCGCAAGGGTTTGGACAATTTTGCCACTTTAGCTGCCATGTTGGCTGATCTTTACAAAGGGGAGAAGGAAGACTTCACTTGCCTTAAATGTCGAGAAGGTTTCTGTATAACCCCATTAACTGGGTGAGTTTTCCTTAATTATGCTTAGTCAAACTTAATCCAGCTACCTTTAACAGAAATGGAGAAAGGTTGTCACGAGGATCTACAGCCCTGCTCCGCAGCCGGAGAACCATATTTGAGACCTAGATCCTAGATTTGAAGAAAATCCTGATATATTTATAGAATTTAAGGAGTGAGTATTTTATCAGGCGAGCTACGACGGCACGGAAGTGGCCATTACAGCCGATTACCCCGGCCTTCTCCCCTCCTCCCATGTAAGTACCCAGGAGACATCCCCTCAAAAATAGTTTTCCCTTGCGACTCACCCACCGCACCGTATCATGCTCCCAAGGGGCGACGCTCGTCCCATCGTACTACGGCAAAGGCGTCCGCTAAGAAAACGATGCTTGCACAGGGTGAGTCTGTGAAAAGAAAGGCAAATGATGATACTGCCGGGCCCTCTCTTCATCAAAGAGGTATAATTTTTTAACACGGACTCAGTGGATAGATTGGGCAGTGACGTTTCCTGTTGTGCCATATCATAGGAGCGTACGCCAGACTGTATCCGGAGATCTGGCCGCCCATGCACAGCCTTATCTGGCCCCAGACCCTACCACAAGGACTGGGGTTGACGCGGAGGCAATGCCGGATTGTCATGTCCCAAAGGATTCTTATAATGTGTCTGTCACCAACTCTAAAGTGGAGAGTGCGATGAATCATCAGCGGTGGAGAGCGGCTATGCGTGACCCAAATTTCACCAAAGAGGCATTCAACGCTTTTAGCTAAGGGGATGCATACATCCGAGCTGCTCGGGATGGACTTGCTGGAGCCAGTCACCACCTTTCAAAGGATATGCGGGTAAGAACTTTTGTGTAGATTTAATAATTATATGCTAGTAGCATTATCCAAGGAGCTAGAAGAATGCCGAACTAAGCTAACTGTTGCCACCGCCGAACTAGAAAATTTAAAGAAATCCAAGAAGGCACCTGATCGTACGCACAATAGTAGCCCGGAAATAAGAATCTATGCCTACAATGATTTTGCTTAAATATGCATCATTTTGTTGGTAGGGTTGACAGATCAGCCGTAGGAGAAGCTAAGGGCTGCTCAAGCAGACAAACAACATGCCGAAGGGCAAGAAGCCGCTGATCAACGTGTATTAACATGAACCATTAATGAGAATAACAAACTACATGATGCAAACATCAAGAAGGCCGAAGAAATGAAGAACATAAGATCCCAACTATCGGATGCCTTGAAGGAGAATAGAAAGCTGAAAGGCGACATATTCAGTATGCTCTTTAACCTAACTTCCGCATGGTCCCCTGATGGAAAGTTTTACGAGTTTGTTTCTGTAGGTGTGCTGACTGGACATCGTGAGGGAGAAGTGCCTGGATTTCAAGTCGACCTGCTACAAGAGCTGTCCAAAGTGCACGAGTGAGCTTGGAAAGCAATGAGGAACATGGATAAGGCTTTATGGCCATACAATTCTCCTCTAGGAAGTATGGAGGAGCTCGTGAATTTATTTAGGGGAGCTCGTCGCCGTTTTGGGCTATGGAAGATATCAGCATGTCGAGAAGGTGCACGAGAGGCCTAGGCCATGGTGAAAAGCGGTACACCGGACTTGATCCGAATCATATGGCCTGGGTCAGACCTCGGGGACCAGATGGACAAGAAATTCCTGTTAGCTTAGTGTACGACCAAGTAAAGATAGCCGCTAACTTTTCTCAACAGGATTGTAAACTAGACAACCTATTAGATGGTCTAGAGGAGGAAGAAGTTTTTGAGTCCAAGTAGCAATGTACTTTTATCGGCAAACTTATCTGCAGCCAAATTGTAAAACGATTGTCATGGCAGACTTTCTGCTTCGACCTTCGAAACCCAAGGTTTGGAGTGTTTCCGAATACTATACCATCGGTAAACACCAAAGTATGTTTGGAAACCTGGCGGTCCGGTCATAGTTGCTTGAATAGACAAGTTGTATTCGAGGAGTTATGATATATTATATTTTGAGCGTAAGAAACCTCTTCCAGAGAGAATAGTTCCTTTAAGGGTTCCTCTCCGTGGGCCAGCATGCGTTTTTTGTGCATGCCGAAGCTGTGATGCTAAAAATCACAGTACACGTTGTATTTTGGGGGCTTATATTACAGCGAGGGCACTTCATCTTTTTTCCACCGGCCAATTATTCCCTTAAGAACGCTGGCTTATGGCTTCACCTGTCTAAGGTACACGTCCGCATAACCCGGCTATAACAATCACAGAGGTGCTCCCTTTGTGCCCTACCCGAACAAGCGGGAACGTAGGGCATAAGCACAGGAGCCAGGCAACCTAGCTTGGAAAAAACTTAAGTCATAAAGGTGCATATAATGGTGAAGAAAAGACATATATGAGTAGACAACACATATATACGGTGACCTTGATTCTCGAAAAATAATAATGATAATAAGCTTCTGTGAAAAGAAGCCCCCAAGTATTGTGGGGTATGTACATTCAATGATGTATGCCCCTCAAGTGTGCGGTTTACCCGAAGACGAGCTAGAAGTCATATAAAAATGAGAAAAAAATAAAAAAGTGAAAGGGAGAAAAGAAGGAACGAGGAAAAAGGTATAAGTGCGGACTTAGCCACACTACTAGGGAAAACCCTAGCAGTAGTGCAGGTATTTTGCCTATCAGTAGCGCAGTATGCCGCGCTACTGATAAGGCACTACAACTAACATATAGCAGTAGCGCGTGTCATCCCACGCTACTGCTATAAATGGATAGCATTAGCGATCTTTGGTGCCGAGCGCTCAGTACAAAAAAAGACACATCCGTGACATTTTGGGCTAAACAATTTTTTTTCTATCATACATATGACACTTCTATGATGATAATTGTGACAAAACCCGGTATCATCATAGATGAGGTGGGCTCCTACTTCCATGAAAAAAAATCATGACAGAAAATGGGCTTTTCGTCCTGGGCGGGCCGGAGACGCAGCTGCATGACATTCTTTGGGCCGTCCATGACGGAAAAAACCATGGTAGAAGTGTCGATGTCAAAACCGGCGGATCTCGGGTAGGGGGTACCGAACAGTGCGTCTAAGGCGGATGGTAATAGGAGGCGGGGGACACGATGTTTACCCAGGTTCGGGCCCTCTAGATGGAGGTAATACCCTACTTCCTGCTTGATTGATCTTGATGATATGAGTATTACAAGAGTTAATCTACCACGAGTTCGTAGAGGCTAAACCGAAGAAGTTAGCCTATGGTATGATTGTTGTTGTTGTCCTACGGACTAAACCCACCGGTTTATATAGACACCGGAGGGGGCTAGGGTTACAAAGAGTCGGTTACAAGGGAGGAGATCTACATATCCGTATTGCCAAGCTTGCCTTCCATGCCAAGGAGAGTCCAATCCGGACACGGGACAAAGTCTTCAATCTTGTATCTTCATAGTCCAACAGTCCGGCTAAAGTTTATAGTCTGGCTGTCCGAGGGCCCCCTAATCCAGGACTCCCTCAGTAGCCCGCGAACCAGGCTTCAAAGATGATGAGTCCGGCGTGCAAATTGTCTTCGGGATTGCAAGGCGGGTTCCTCCTCCGAACATTCCGTAGAAGATTTTGAACACAAGGATAGTGACTGGCTCTGCAAAACAAATTCCACATACCACCATAGAGAGAATAATATTTCCACAAACCTAATTTGCTGACACATTCTGCAGCATGACATCACACCACGGCCTGGTCATTATTCAATCTGTTTTTCTCAACCAGCCTCTACACATATTGCGAGGCGGTTTTCTTGGCACGTCTTGTCGAAGCAAAGATCGTGTCCCCTAATCACAGGTTTCTCATCAATACGGGTGTGGGTAATCCAACCGCGCCATCAATTACGGCGCTTGGGGAATAAGCGAGTTTACCAGGCAGGTGGGGAGGCACAAAGTTTCTTCCGCCCTTATAAAGGAACAATGATTCATCTTTTTCACACATGCCCTCTTCCTCCTTGCTCATCCATTCTTGCGCACTCGAGCTCCAGCACCCAAGTTCGCATTTTCTCCTCAAATCACTCCAAGCATGTCTGGAGCGGGAGGCAAGTGCATGGTCTCCTCCGTTACGGAGGAGGACATCACAAAGCTACGAGGAGCCGGATATCTGGCCGCCGATATCGCACACCGGCTGCCAGATGCAGGGTAGATCATCCCTACTCCAGAACCTCATGAGAGGGCGGTATTTCTTACCCACTTCGTCTGTAGAATAGGATTTCCCCTACACCTGTTTGTCTATGGGCTCATGTTCTACTGCAGACTGGACTTTCACGATCTGGCCCCCCAATTTCATCCTCAACATCTCGGTGTTTATCGTCGTGTGCGAGGCCTTCCTCTGCATCAAGCCCCACTTCGTCCTGTGGCTGAAGACCTTCAACGTTAAACCGAAGGTGGTGGTCGGCCAGCAAGCGGAGTGCGGAGGCACCATGGTGGGAAAAATGCCAAACGTCACCTGGCTTGAAGGCTCCTATGTGGAGACTGTAAAGGGGTGGCAATCGGGGCGGTTCTACATCACCGAGCCACGCGACACCAACTGGGTGGCGGCCCCCGAATTTCGATCCGGAATCCCCATGTGGCTCACCTCCTGGAAAGAGAAGGGCCTATCCTGGGGTTCCTCGGTATAGCTGACTGGACTCCAGACCTGCGTCAAAAACATGATGAGCAAGAAAATCAAGCTTGTCAACGTGGTCCAAGTCATGCTCTTCCGCCGGATCCTCCCGTGTGAAAGACGGGCATTCAATTTGTGGGAGTTCGACCCGGCCGAGCACCAAACGCTGCGACAGCTCTTCGACACGACGCACAAGGATGTCTGGAAGGTGTTGTTCAAGGGCGCCGAGGTACCTCCTCCTTGTACCGAGGACCTCGGACTCAATGCAAAGTGCCCTGCCAATCCGGTAAGTCTTTTATATCTCATAAGATGTTCTTTTCCCCAGTATAACCACGCGCGGTATCTAAGCCTGGACGCCATCTAACAGGACTGGGTAGCGACAGCAGAGTTGATCGATTGTCCAGCCCCCCTGCCTGAAGATCCAACAGATGCTCTCCTAACGGAGATGGTGGTTCCGACACCTTATGAGGTGCCGGAGTAGAAGGCCACGAGGACCAGGAAGGTCTCTAGCGCAAGGTTATATCGGACTCATCGTCCTAAAACACCGAGGCACACTCCTCCCACGAAAATGAGGAGGAGGAAGAGGAAAGTTCTCCCCCCAGCCGGGGGGACAGGAAAAGGAAGGCCGCCCCATCAGGGGAGGCCGAAGGGTCCAAGAAGGGAAGGACCCTCCTCCGGGACTGCTCCACGATGGCCGCTTTCAGCGACAAGGAGTGGATACCCCGGGACAAGCCCCTCACGATGTCGTGAGTATCCGGATACCATAATAATTCTTGGTACATCTTATTGTACTATTTCTTATCACGCCGCGCATGATTATGCAGCCCATCCCGAGCCCATATCGACGTATCTTCGTCGGATGATTCTTTGGGCCCGTCAGATATGAACAGCGATTCACTCCCAACTGCCTCCTCCCCCCGCCCTATGGACAACGCCGAGGTGTTGTACCAAAGGGAACTGAACCAAGGGGAGACAGTTTCGGAGGTGCCCCAAGGCGACATTCCAGGCGCTGGGCGCACGAGGGGCAAGACTCCACTGGGCCCTAACGCCGGGGGCAGCAAGTCTAGCCCCAAGCCGAATACGGTGCCGGAACCTCCAGTGGTTCCGGATTCTGTCAGGCAACCCCTCGCTAAGGGGGGCAAGCCGTCTGTGCCGATGGCCTCTGTCCATCCAGAGGCATCGAACAACTTGCTAGAAGAGCTTCGCGGCGCTTCCATTGATGAAGAGCACCGCACTATTATGAGTGCGGTAGTCTAGAAGGTTCAGTCCGCTAAGAGTGGACTGACTAAAGCCTGTGTGAGCGTCCTAACCGGCTTTGAGGTAATTAATCAAATTGTAAGAAAACGTTACAGCATAGACAGTAGCCCTTGATGCTGTGTTTGGCCTTTGCGAAGGAATGCCGAATAGAGGATCAAATAATAATCGCAGGAGTCTAATCAGAATGTGTCTATGTGAATAATCAGGCTTCACTGCTGGCCGCCGCCGCTCGTACTGCGGAGGTCGCCGCACTGAAGTGGGACCATGAGCGGCCCAAGAAAGAGCTCGGCCTTACCAAGAGGCAGCTCAAAGAGAACAAAGGTAAGTGACACCCCGTCTAAATATTGATAAAGAAAAATTTGGTTTTGGAATAATAGGATCGTCATGAATTTTGCTAGGGGCCACGACCGAAGTGGCGGCCCTGCAGAAGGCGCTATCAGAGGCCGAAGACAAAGCGGCCAAGGAGCGCATCGAGCGAGAGAAGCAAGAGGCCCGAGTAGGCGAGGTGCAGCAAGAGCTCCAGGCTCTTGTCAAGAAACATGAGTCCTTGGAGCTTGACTCTAAGATGCAAGGGTCCGAGCTTGCGAAGGACCTCGAAAGCGCACAACATGCCAAGGCCGAAGCCCAAAACGCCATCCGGGAAATTGAGGCGGTTAAGAAGGTACTAGCGTGTAAGGCATTCATTATGCAAAGCAAGCATGTGAGGGAAACTTTCTTTTTACTTACCCGAGTTCGGAGCTCTCCAGGAGTGTTCGCAGATCTACCCCGCAGTGTGTCGGATGCCGCGGAGTTCTACCGGGCTGAGGAGGGGAGCTCGACAGGGAAGTTATTCTGGTCTCAGTATACTGGGACCGAACACCCAATGCCCTTGAGCGACCAGTTGAAGTAACTGGTCGAGCTTCACAAGGCAGCCGAACAGGCCATGAAGGGTCTTATAGTCCGGATGTGGCCTAGCGAGCCCCTACCTGATAGCTACTTATGTCTAGTGAGGCGGCTTGTGAATGCCTGCCCACGGTTTGAAGTCATAAAGCGGTACGTCTGCATCGAGGGTGCGTGCAGGGCTTTTGCCCGGGCGAACATGCACTGGGCAAAGCTGGACGCCGAAAAGCTGGTGAAGGAGGGGCCGCCGGAGGGCAAGGAGCATCGCCATCCCGAAAAGTATTATGAAAGTGTCCTGAAGGGTGCTCGCCTTGTGGCGGAGGAATGTGCTAAGGATGTAATATTTGAATGAATGTACTCATGGGATCCCGTAATATGAAACGAGTACATTTGCGCTATACAACGCTTGTCAAAACCGGCGGATTTCGGGTAGGGGGCCCCGAACTGTGCATCTAAGGCGTATGGTAACAGGAGGCAGGGGACACGATGTTTACCCAGGTTCGGGCCCTCTCGATGGAGGTAATACCCTACTTCCTGCTTGATTGATCTTGATGATATGAGTATTACGAGAGTTGATCTACCACGAGATCATAGAGGCTAAACCCTAGAAGCTAGCCTATGGTATGATTGTGTATATCTCTATCGACTAGCCTGGCCTCCGTTTATATAATGCAGCAGAGGCCTAGGGTAACAAGAGTCCTAGCCGAATACGCCGGTGGGGAGTACTCCTTGTCTTGATCACCAAGTCTTGTGGAATCTTCCTTGTATGCGGCAGCTGTCTGAACTGGCCCATGAGTATACGGCCATGGGGGTCCTCGGCCCAATCCAACTGATCGGGAGACGGCGTGATGAGTACCCCCTAGTCCAGGACACCGTCAGTAGCCCCCTGAACCGGTCTTCATGTTGGGGACGCTCCTCGATTCTTCCGAACTATTCTTCATCTTCTGTTGTCGGTCTTGAAAACTGGTTCAAAAGATCTTCTCATCTTCGATCTTGAGGATGACCGAAGTGCATCCGACGAGTTTACACGTTGGGTATCCGAGGAGCCCCTTTAAGTTTCCGGCCTTTATCAATGCCTTGTTATTTTTATGCCACACCTCGGGTTTGAAGTTGTTCCCGGGCGGTAGTGTCCTCTTGCGTCCAAGCCCCAATGCCGGACTGTATTCAAGGTATCTTTTGCAGCCGGGTACCAACGCCGGGTTGTATCCGAGCTCCAACGTCGGATTATATCCAAGCTCCAACTCCGGACTGTATCCAAGCTCCAACGCCGGACTGTATCAGAGGTGCCATAGATCACCTTGGTTCTAAAAAGTTGAAGGAGTTTAGCTCAGCTCAATGCCGGAAATGCCCTCTATGGAGCCAGCCACTGGCGCCCGAGCTTTGTGCCGGACTGCTTCCGAGGTGGTGCACCACCCGACAGCGGGCTGATTTTTTGTGAATATTTTTTATTGGTGCAATTTATTCTCTGCCGAGATATATAGCCAGTATATGTATATCCAGTAGCCCTCAAGGTGTGTGTCGGTCTAAAATCCGAGATGCACCTAAAGGAAAATATGAAATCGCTGATCCTAGTATCTTCTGAGACTCAGGTCGTGAAATCGGCCTGAGGATCAACTCCTAGCTAGGTAGCATACATAGGAATGAAAACGCAGTGATATATTAGAGATAATAGTGATCGGCGAACGGGCCCCTGAGAGAGGGTCGTGAGAAGTCACCGCAATATACTAGCTTGATGCGTGATAGGTCCATATGGTACCTATTATTGTCCGAAGATGCGTATGCGCATAGTTCGGTCAAGCCGAACACTGAGCACTTTGAATTCTCTGCATTGAATAAGCAATGCAGTATCCCCCGAGACACTGGTCGGGTGGCAACACCAAATCAGGGGATCGATGTGCCCCTTTAATATTTATAAATAATGAGCATGAAGCCCAGCAGCCCCCGAGCCTTAATGTGGGCACGGGTGGCCAAATTAAGGATCGATATCCAGAGTAAAATCACAGATTATGTGTAATGATTATATGTATCCAAGTACTTTACATCATTATTTTGACTCCATTGCGACCGTTTTATCAGTTGAAATTGGCCCATCATCGGCTTCTACCCCTTGGTAGATACTATGCAGGGTGTTTCCGCAATAACAAAACAATCCTTAGTTGACGTCTCGGTGCCCGAAGGCGGTTGTGTTAGCGGAAACGAGGCAATCAGATATGCGGGCTTTATAACTATGAGCCCCCAGTTAGTGTTCGGCGACAGCCGAGGTCAAGCCGTAAACACTTCAGCCAATATTATGAATGGCCCGTCATTGAACATAGTCATCGGATCACTGACCAGTTTATGCCTATTATGATAGTCAGTTTTCCGCTTTCTCCACGGAGGTGCTTAACCATGCGAGCTGGAAGTACAATCGCAGTGGTTCTCCGTTTGCACACCTAGCCAAACAAAGCGGAATATAGGAGGCAAGCACAGGAGTCGGGCAACCCAACTATTGACCGAAGACACAATTCGAAACCGATGCATATATGGCAATATCCGAGAATGTTTTTGCCGAATCTCTAAAGGTGTCCGGCGTTGCACTACAAGACTAATGCTGGAAACACACAAATATTTTAAAAGTGCCATAGGCTTGGAAAACCAAAAAACGTTAGTGAAAACTTGACGCCCGAACAAGATCAAGTGTTTGGTGCCAATCTGAAAATTGGACTTAGAAAAAAAAGGTGCGTCTTTCATGCTTTATCATGACACATCTTATCTCAAGACCTCAAGCGGTTCAGCCTATGGCTTCAACCTCCTATCCCAAAGGCGGAGTACTTCTTGTTAGGCCAGCTTAGCAAACTAAACTCTAGCGGTTTTGAGAGAGAAATTAGGCTCCCCGGCTAGTGACCACACACTCATGTCGAAAAAAGGAGTGATAAATAATAATAATAATAATAATAATTTTCAATGACTAAGAAGAAGAACACTTATTATAAAACGGCTCATATAAATTTAAGAGCCCCCAAGTGACTTGGGTTAAAGAATTTTATGTATAATGATTGTATGTACCAAAGTACTTATATCATATCTGTGTTCACCCGAACTTTATACGCGTCTTAACCGACTGTCGGCTTCTCCCTTTTCGGTCAAGGGCCGAAAAGTGATATGTACTCCATCTGTCGAGAATATCGACGGTGTTTCCGATAACCAGGCAATCAGGCCATAAGGCTGTAACAGACAAATCGCGCTCATGGAACTTATGCTATATTACTGACAAAGTGTAAGAAGCATCTTCGAAGAAAATAGTACCCCCACCGATACCTTTCTTCGGTGCTCATTGTTACTATGAGACTTGTGCAATGGATTTTTTGTACTCATGAGTTTTGTTGTGTGCCGACCATAATTGAAAACAATAAGAGCACTAGCTTTCGGCTTCACCCGGTCTGAGGTCCGGCTCGAATGACCCGATCATGACAATCGCAGAGGTGCTCCCTTTACTCCCTAGCCGAACAATCAGTAATGTAGGGGTAAACACAGGAGCGAGGCAACCCATCTTGCAAATCGCATAAGTCAATATGATGCATATTGTGGTGTAATACACAAACAAGGAATGAAGCCGTACAAGTATAATCATGTGCAAGAGGAAAATCTTCATAAAGGAAGCCCCCAAGTAAATGGGGTATTTGAATTTGTGTTTCACAAACAAAGTTTTGACAAGGAGAGTTTTTACAAGCAACTTTTACCAAAAATGTATAATGCTTGGTCGAACTGAACACATGTTAAAAATTAAAAACTTTGAGCATGAAGGCAACTTAGCTGGTTAATGTGTTCGGTATTGATGACGCGGTCCGAGCTCGATGCGGGACAAGGTTCCATCCCCAAGCCAGTCCCGAGGTGGCAGAGCAAAGAGCTCGGCACTCCGAAGTGGTGACATAGCATGGTCAATGCGGGCCAACATAGTGATGCCAAAGTCCTCGACATGGGGTAATGAAGTGTTGACGAATTCCCCCGTCCAGCCGAGGTGACGTCGTATGTCAGTACACCGAGTTGACGATACTTCCCAACCCGGATCATTTTCCTGTGCACAAAAAATAGTGCAAACCGCAGATAATAGTAATAATAATAAAAAGTCACCGCATAATAAATAATTTATGCAAAGTGAGCAGTAAAAGAAATATGGCCTGGCACCAAAGTCAATGTTGATGCAGGGTGTCGGCGTGATACGGTAAAGTGTGGCAAAGCCTGAATTCACAGGTCGGTCCGAGTTCCGGATGCGGCGTTCGCCGGACTATGTACGGAAACTGACCAAACCACCATGTGACCCTCGTTAATGCGACCTCCATTTGATAGACCTGCGTACATATGACGGACAAACCAGAGTAATAATTTCTTGGAAAAAATGAACCCAAACAAGCAAAAAATACTAGGATTAATAGCACCTGGTTTATTTGTTGTAGCAATCTGAAGAAAAGTGATTCCCAAAATTGGGACTCGATTCGCACACCCATTGCCTGATGGGCGATAAAGCGACGGCATGGCGATGCTGGCAAAGGTTGGCTCGCCGAGACAAAGCCCTCGGTCCAGCTAACATGACGGAGCTGGTCAGCTAGTGACGCCGAAGTCTCCAGAGTAGGTTGACTAAGAGATGGCGAAACCCCCGGTGCAGCCGAGATGTCGAAGCATCGATGTCAGCCGATGAGCCGAAGTAGGTCGGCGTGATGGACACCGGCTTGAAGGAGTAATAGTGCGGCCCTGACGATGCAGATCGTGACATGGTCAATGTCGGCTTGATGAAGTGACCGTGTGGCAATGCCGGCGTGCCCGCTCCGTGTAATCCATGGGGCGGCGATGTTGGTGATGATTTATCCTTCGCGATGCCGAACTCTTGTTCGGCTTGCCGAGATGATTATCCGAAGAAGTTGAGATCGGCTCAATAAAGTGACAACATGTCTAGCGCAGGTCGGCAGCCGTAGAGCAACGTTGTCGGCTTGGTTTGATACCAGCACGATGGTGAAGATCATATTGGAAAAGACTTTAAAATTAGCGGGATGTGTTTGGGAACAAAACACATTACCCCATACAAAACTACCTTCAAAAAGGATATCTGAAATCCCGTTCATAAAAAAGATGAATTCGGGTCGGATTCGTTCTCGCTAAGAAAACAGATCCAAAAAGTGATGCACTAATCAGAAGGTTCCCGGAGTTTGGACGGTCGGATCGAGCTGAAGTTTTGAGGGGTTGTAGATATAGGAATTCCGCAGCCGATCAACGGTTGGATCTTCCAAAGGACGCCCGAGCTAGAAGCTGGACACTGCGCCCTAAACTCGTCCAGATTCCCGTCCAGATTTGACAGGGCTTCGGTATAACGTAGATTGCCAGAGATTCCTCCATCGGAACTCGACGAAATTTTCCAGGGTTCTTGTAGACTCAATTACGCACAATTCCACTAAAGCAATCATTAAAATGATACTTGAGGAGGCGGCGGCGGCGGATACAAGTTCGCTGTCCAGAAAAACAGCATGGTCGCCCGAGGGCAATGTTGACGTTGAGCCCCCGGGCTCCCTGGATGATTCCTCCATGATCTTGATAGAGATCGGAGTTGATGTTGATGAAGGCCGTCCTCCGAACATGAAGATCGGAGGTAGGGTGCAGTCCTCAGCCCAGCCAAGGTGACCAGTCGAGCCGGTGATGAAGAACCGATGTCGCAGTTGATCTGCAGTCGAGCCATTGATCCTTTTGCCGATCACACAGTGGAACTCTCAATAAAGCATCAATGTTGGTATCAAAACCGGCGGATCTCGGGTAGGGGATCCCGAACTGTGCGTCTAAGGCGGATGGTAACAAGAGGCAGGGGACACGATGTTTACCTAGGTTCGGGCCCTCTCGATGGAGGTAATACCCTACTTCCTGCTTGATTGATCTTGATGATATGAGCATTACAAGAGTTGATCTACCACGAGATCGTAGAGGCTAAACCCTAGAAGCTAGCCTATGGTATGATTGTGTATATCTCTATCGACTAGCCTGGCCTCCGTTTATATAAAGCACCAGAGGCCTAGGATAACAAGAGTCCTAGTCGAATACGCCGGTGGGGAGGACTCCTTGTCTTGATCACCAAGTCTTGTGGAATCTTCCTTGTATGCGGTAGTTGTCTGAGCTGGCCCATGAGTATACTGCCATGGGGGTCCTCGGCCCAATCCAACTGATAGGGAGACGACGTGATGAGTACCCCTTAGTCCAGGATACCGTCAGGCGTAGCTCTCGATCTGCTCCAGATGGCCAAGCGAGTTGGCCCTCAGGACGAAGCCGCCGAATACGAAGATCTGTCCGGGGCAGAAAACCTCACCGTGGACCACATCGTTGCTGATGATCAAAGGAACCATCAAGCCTTTATCACGACGACACAGTGGAACTCTCAATGAAAGCACTAATGTCAGTGTCAAAACTGGCGGATCTCAGGTAGGGGGTCCCGAACTGTGCGTATAAGGCGGATGGTAACAGGAGGCGGGAGACACGATGTTTACCCAGGTTCGGGCCCTCTCGATGGAGGTAATACCCTACTTCCTGCTTGATTGATCTTGATGATATGAGTATTATAAGAGTTGATCTACCACGAGATCGTAGAGGCTAAACCCTAGAAGCTAGGATATGGTATGATTGTTGTTGTTGTCCTACGGACTAAACCCTCCGATTTATATAGACACCGGAGGGGGCTAGGGTTACACAGAGTCGGTTACAAGGGAGGAGATCTACATATCCGTATTGTCAAGCTTGCCTTCCACGCCAAGTAGAGTCTCATCCGGACACGAGATGAAGTCTTCATTCTTGTATCTTCATAGTCCAACAGTCCGGCTAAAATATATAGTCCGGCTGTCCAAGGACCCCCTAATCCAGGACTCCCTCAAGAAGCGAGCAATACAAAAAAAAGACACATCCGTGACATTTTGGGCCGAACGAAATTTTTTTCTGTCATACATATGAGACTTCTATGACGATAATTGTGACAAAACCCGGTATCATCATAGATGTGGTGGGCTCCTAATTCTATGACAAAAAATCATGACAGAAAATGGGCTTTTCGTCCTGGGCGGGCCGGAGACGCAGCTGCATGACATTCTTTGGGCCGTCCATGACGGAAAAAACCATGGTAGAAGCGAGGGTGAGGAAAATTTCGGGGAGTTCCCGGTTACTGTGGGAGGTCGAGGGCCGAGCGATGTGCGTTTCTCTCGTACACATACGCGCGTGTGTGCGAGGCGTTGGCTCTAACTGAACCCGAGCGAGGCGTTGGGCTCTAACTGAACCCGAGCGATTGCACTGCAGGCTACGCGTTACTGAACCCGAGCGATCGATCGATGGCTGTTAACTGAACCTGATTGAGCGATTACTTGGCTACTGCTGCTAACTGAAGCCGATCGATGGGATGAACAGTGAGCGTTGTGGGGGGGTTGGATGAACAGTGAGCGGTGGTGTTGCCTCTGGATGAACAGGACCACGTGATGTGGTGGAGGGCTGGATGAACAGTAGACGGTGGAGGGGTGGATGAACAGGACCCCGTGGTGTGGAGGGCTGGATGAATAGTAGACGGTGGAGGGGTGCCCGTGGAGGGGTGGATGAACAGGACCCCGTGGTGTGGAGGGTTGGATGAATAGTAGACGGTGGATGGGTGCCCATGGAGGGGTGGTTGAACAGGACCCCGTGGTGTGGAGGGCTGGATGAACAGTAGACGGTGGAGGGGTGGTTGAACAGTAGCCGGTGGAGTAGCGCGCGGTGGAGGCTGGATGAACAGGAGCCCGTGGAGGCTAGAGGAGGTCGACGGTGGAGATGAACAGTATCCCGTGGAGTCCCGTTTTGCAGTACGCCACACCCCTCCCGATGAACAGGACCCCCGTGTCGACCGTAGCGCTCCAACACAAGTCCGTTTCCTCCGTTTTGCGGTACGCCACGCCCCTCCCGATCAATAGGACCCCCGTTTCCACTGTAGGAGGTCCATTTTCTCCATTTTGCGGTATGCCACACCCCTCCCGATGAACAGGATCCCATTTCGAACGTTGCCGGATGAACACAAGGCCGTTTCCTTTGTTCTGCAGTAAGCTAGGCCTCGTTTCCATCGCCGGTTCTGTCCAAGCCCTCCCGATGAACACGACGCCTTCCGTTGCCTCCCCAGGAACACGATGACAACGTTGTTTCTCCATTCCGACAGAGCCATGTACACGAGCCCTTGTCGTACGTATGCGCGAGTAGGCATTCGAGACCCCGCCCGTATGTACACATACGTGGCCGTATTTTATTTCTTGCACCCTGACCACTATACGTACGTGTACATGCTACGTGCACGCCTCTACTACGACACGTCCGCTCCTCTACATCAACCAATATATATGTACATACACGTTCGCGACCAGAATGACAACGCTACGTACGCTTCGACCAGGTGGGTCCCGACTGTCAGGCACTTCCTTGCATGCGAAGATGTAGCTGGTGGGTCCCAGCAGTCAGGGGGCGGAATACAGTGGCCCGTCCGGTGGGTCCTCACAGTCAGGTGGAGGAATAATTATTTTGCACGTAATAAGGAGGCACTTCCTTGCTGCGGCGGTGGACCTAGCTGTCAGCCTCTCCACGTACAGTACATGTCCGATGGAAGCCGTTCCTTGACCATGTTGACCACGCCGCGCGGAGAGCACCAGGGCGGTGGACGACGACGAGGCCCAGGAAGGGGACAACGCGGAGCCGGGGAAGACGCGACAGTGGATGCCCACACGTAGAGGAGTACGAGGGTTCACTGGTTCACTGCGGTGTGAGGCTGCCATCGCCGCAGAATAACAGGGGGTGTGGGTGAGTAGAGGGATGGCCTGGCCAGCGGTGGGAGTAGTAGGGGGCGGTGAGGCCTCCGCCACATCGCAGCCGGCCACGGGAGGCAGGAGCACGAGGCACGACCGGCGCTGGTTTGGGCGGCTGGAGCAAGAAGACCAGAGGTTGAAGAAGCACTACGGCCATTGGATGGACATCGGATGGTCACTGGAGCTAGAATCGTGCATATTGACTAAGTTGACAAAGCCCTCCGTCCCCGTCAACTTAGTAGGCCCACAAGTCAGCCTGCCACTATACTGGGTCCCAGCTAACAGGGGGAGTATTCATTTTTTCGTGCGTAATAAGGAGGCACTTCCTTGCGTGCGAAGATATAGCTGGTGGGTCTGAGCTGTCAGCGGTGGTAACGTTTTTTTCGCGAAATACAGAGGCCCTTTCAGTGGGTCCCTGATGTCAGGTGGAGGAATCATTATTTTGCGCGTAATAAGGAGGCATTTCCTTGCGTGCGGTCGTGGACCCAGCTATCGGCTTCTCCACGTACAGTCCACTTCAGATGCATGTCAGTCGTTGACCATGTTGACCATGCCGTGCCGAGAGCACCAGGGCGGTGTACGACGGCGAGGCCTAGGAAGGGGACGACGCGGAGCCGGGGAAGACGCGGCAGTGGATGCCCACCCGTAGAGGAGTACGAGGGTTCAGTGGTTCGCTGCGGTGTGAGACTGTCGTCGTCGCAGAATAATAGGGGGTGTGGGTGAGTAGAGGGATGGCCTGACCAGCGGTGGGAGTAGTAGGGGCGGTGAGGCCTCCACCGTAGCGCAGCCGGCCACGGGAGGGAGGAGCACGAGGCACGACCGGCGCTGGTTTGGGCGCCTGGAGCAAGAAGACCAGAGGTTGAAGAAGCACTACGGCCGTTGGATGGACATCATATGGTCACTAGAGCTAGAATCGTGCATATTGACTAAGTTGACAAAGCCCTCTGTCCCCGTCAACTTAGTAGGCCCACAAATCAGCCTGCCACTATACTGGGTCCCAGCTAATAGGGGGAGTATTCATTTTTTTGTGCGTAATAAGGAGGCACTTCCTTGCGTGCGAAGATATAGCTGGTGGGTCCGAGCTGTCAGCGACGGTAACGTTTTTTTCGCTAAATACAGAGGCCCTTTTGGTGGGTCCCTGATGTCAGGTGGAGGAATCATTATTTTGCGTGTAATAAGGAGGCATTTCCTTGCGTGCGGCCGTGGACCCAGCTGTCGGCCTCTCCAACAGTCCACTTCAGATGCATGTCGGTCGTTGACCATGTTGACCAGGCCGCGCCGAGAGCACCAGGGCGGTGGACGACGACGAGGCCTAGGAAGGGAACGACATGGAGGTAGGGAAGACTCGACAGTTGTTTCCCACACGAAGGGGAGTACGACTATACGAGGGTTTACTGGTTCGTCTACCGTTGCTCGAGAATAACAGCAGGTGTGGGTGAGTAGAGGGATGGCTAGGCCAGCGATGGGAGTACGATGGGGAGGTGTGGCCTGCGTGGCAGCACAGCCGGCCGCGGGGAGGAGGGAGCAGGCAGTCCCGCCGGCGCTTGTTTGAGTGGCTGGAGCAGGAAGAGCAGAGATTCAAGAAGCACGACGGCTGTTGGATGGACATCCAATAGTCACTGCTTGTGCGTCAACCTTTTTTTTAGGAAAGCCTCAGATCTGTGGAAAGCATCATACATCCCATCTGCCATTATTTCAAATAATTGTCAGCCCATTTGCTAATTATTAAGTTTTCTTGGAGCCCATATTCTTTTTGTTAGCATTACAACCCAAATTGTGGCCACGGTTAAAAAATTATACGAAATTTTGCATATTTCAGTGTGGTCCGAACTATTTTTAATCCTGAAATTTCGACTCACATTCAAACTAATTTTAAAAATAAATGTATATCAATATAAAATCCAACAAATTCTCCATGCATAAAAATTAATGTAATTTCAAATCTTGAAATGAAAAAAAGATATTTGAAACTAATTGCTGGTTTGATGTGTTTTAAAAATGTACAACCCGTTTCTCATTACTGATGGGCCATTTTCTTGGCCAGCCGAATGAAAACTCTCCTCGTCTTGAAAGATTTGCAGCCCAACAGGCCTGACAAAGCGACTTACTTGGCAAATCACAAAAAAACTGGGCTGTGGCCGTGGACCCAGCTGTCAGCCTCTCCATGTACAGTACTCTTCCGATGGAAGTCGTTTCTTGACCATATTGACCACGCTGCACGGAGAGCACCACAGAAGTGGACGAGGGAGAGGCCTAAGAAGGGGACGACGTAGAGCCGGGGAAGATGCGGCCGTGGAAGCCCGCGCGGAGAGGAGTACGAGGGTTCACTGGTTCGGCTGCGGTGTGAGGCTGCCTTCGGCGCAGGGCCTAGCCAGCGGTGGGAATAGTAGCGGGCGGTGAGGCCTCCGCGGTAGCACAGCCGGCCACAGGAGGCAGGAGCATGCGGCACGACTGGTGCAGCTTTGGGCGGCTGGAGCAAGAAGATCAGAGGTTGAAGAAGCACTACAGCGGTTGGATGGACGTACGGTCACTGGAGCTAGAATCGTTCATATTGACTAAGTTGACAAAGCCCTCCATCCCCGTCAACTTTGTTGGCCCATAAGTCATCCTCCCACTAGGGTGGGTCCTAGCTAGCAGGGGGTATTCATTTTTTTGTGCGTAATAAGGAGGCACTTCCTTGCGTGCGAAGATAGGAACGTTTTTTTCGCAAAATACAGAGGCCCTTCCGGTCATCTCCTTATTCCTCTCGGTTGTTGACCATGTTGAAAGAACCGAAGGGCAGCGCCGCGGCGAGCGAACCAAGGCGGAGGACGATGGTGAGGCCTCGGACAGGAACGAACAGGAGCCGGGGCAGATCACAGCCAGCCGTGGGAGGAGGGAGCAGGAGGTCCCGCCGGCGCTGCTTTGGCTTTGGCGGCTCGAGGAAGAAGAGACTGAAGAAACGCGACAGACGTTGAATGTCAATCCAACGGTCAAGGTTGGCACAATCGTTTGTTGACTAAGCAGACACCAAGTAGCATACTTTTTTATATATAGGAAGAAAACTGCGAGGAAAATGCATTCGTCTGCCGTCCTCCTCACAGGGAACGTTCGCCACATAAGTGACTAGCACCCTTGGTTTTCAACCGAGAGGTCTTGGGTTCGAGTACCAGGAACTCTCAATTTTGTCCTCCTTCCTTCCTCGCAAAAAAGGGAAAGAAAATCAAAGACTTGGGAAGGCGTACAGAACAAGCTAGTGTACTAGTAAACAGACGTTGCCGAGTTTTAGAAAAAAGAAAGACGTGCTCCTGTAGCTGGTTCGAATCCAAACCTAGACTATGACTATATATGGTGCTATGCTACTCTGCAAGTAATGAAACTAACATATCCAATATTCGCTTCTCCTCTTCTCTACTTACTTAGCCTAGCAACAGAAGCTCTGGCCGCAGCAACCATGTCCACTGGCTACTCGTCCACCTACTCTTCAGCAGGCAACAACCAGATATGCGCCAAGTCGCAACCCGTACCATCGCCTGTGGGTCTCAGTACACCCTCGCCGGCACACGCACCGCAGCCGATTGCTCATCGCAACCCGCTGCCGTTGGTGTGGTGCCACTGCTGCAAATCACGCAGAGTCATCCATCGCATCTCAACCACAATCCGCAACCCTGGCCGAGTCTTCTACAAATGCCCGAATCATGGGGTAATAATATGTTTAAGTGTTGTTCTACTGCTTTCAGTTGCTGATTTTTTAATAGTTTGGTTGATGATCTACCAATTTGATTCGTGCAAAAAAGGGATGATTCGTGTGATTTGTATTTCTGGGAAGTTGCTGATGTGGGGGAATGCAACTACGCTGATTATTTTTTTAGTCGAGGAATCCCAATACCAGCAGGTTGGGGTGTTGGACAAGTAACTGAAGGAACGACAGAAGAGGAAGATGCAGAGCAGAAGGTTAAAGATGCAGTTCCTCTGATCATGGCCAAGCAACAGCTGCTGAACAGCCTTGATAGCAATGAGGAGATGAAAGAGCTTCTAAAGATAATGGGCAAAATCGATGTGCTCTGTAGGATGATTGTCTCTTTATTTGCAGTGTATGTAGCACTCGTGATGTATTCAGTGGCTACGACATGAGCACTTTGCTGAAACTAGTAATGAATGAAACCTGTGTAGCAGGCTGGGTGTAGTATTGTGAACATCTAATGATTTCTATTGACGGAAATCAGGGGGTATTCCCTTTTTCTCATATAAATAAATAAATAGCAGAGGCCCTATCGGGTCAGCTTTGTTCACATTCGAAGAGGTCGAGCAAATTGCAGTACAACAGCAAACTATGTCATCAAATTGAAGTTTCACAGCCAAATATGAGTACAACTAAACAACTATATCATCATGTTTAGTTGTCATACAATCACCAAACACAAATCAGCATACATAACAAGTGATGTTCTCACAGCAAAATACTAAACAACATGTTCATCAGGTTTCAGTTGTCATAGCAAACACAATTTCACATAGTAGATAAAAAACGTCTTCTGACAGGCAAATACGACAAAAGCAATGTAATCATCATCCGCAGCAGCAGCGTTAACATCTTTGCCATGTGTATAAGTCTGAATCGTAATTTCCCACGGTGTCATCTTCTTCTTCGTCCTCAACGTCCTCGAACATTGGCTTCTTCTTGATCAACTCTTGTATGTCCACAGCACGACAGGCAATCTTTTCGCCGTCGTCATTGACGTGATGGTTCTCAAAGATATTAGGAACATCTGTGTTATCTTGTACATCAGGAGCAGTGTACGCATCATCTTTTTGTGCAACTTCATTAAACGAATTCCTCTGCTTAAACCTTTGCAATACTCTCCAGTCATGGCTACGTGCAAATGTGTCTTCCAAGAAAAATATTTGTGTTGCTTGATTTGCCAAAATAAAAGGCTCGTTGGTCTGGTACGCCGCCTTGACATTGATGGATTTGAAATAATCATCAGCTCTGGGTTTTGCGATCTTGGAAAACAGGTTATACGAACGACAGCACAACAGAACCACACACCGATGATCCTCAAAACTGGAGATATACTGCAACTAAACAATGTCTGTTATGTTAGCATACATTTTAGTTATCTCTTTGTCATATGTATCCGTGCTCATGATGGCACTGTTTTGTGTCTTCCTGCCTTCGTCTCGTGCAAGGGTGTTGTAGCGCAGATCTCCAACAACGCAAGATTCATAATGTCTTACCCAAGTATCAGGACCCATTGCTAGTGAGTAAAGGGCATCATCAACTTCCTGCCCATCCTCCCGCATCTTCTTAACCTATTGTTAGAAAATAAACAAGCTGATCATCTTATGTACTCAATATATTAAAAAAAACTGACAGTGCACTTCAAAAGCTTATATGGTTCTTGAACCATTTCGCAAATCCTGCCATAACCAGTTTGTCAATATTTCTTGGATTTTGCGGTAGTAACTCCTCTTTGTAGATGCTGCACAACATAGTGATCGCATCAAACATCTAAATATAGAAGAATGTGCTACAAGTTTAGTAGATTACGATGTATAAGCTGCAGTACTGCACTTACTTGATATAAGGTAGTACCTCAGGACAGTTATTCAACACATACCAAACCATTTTGTCCAAATCTTTAGGTTTGTCCTCTTGTTGACTCTTCCCTGTAACTCGAACAGAATAATCGAAAACATTGAGCCCGGGATTGTCTTCACCCACCTCTTTCCTAAGCTAATCAGCTATTTCAATGTATTTTGAGCAGAATGTCAACACTTCTGTAGCAATGTATGCCTCTGCAATGGAACCCTCGGGTCTAGCTCTGTTCCTAACATAGCCCTTGAAAGTGCCTAGCCGCCTTTCAATAGGGTACATCCAGCCATACTGTACTGGACCTCTAAGTAGTGCCTCATCACGTAGATGAACAGCCAAATGCACCATCACATCAAAGAAGGCTGGAGGATATATCTTCTCAAGGTTGCATAGGATAGTTGGTATCTTGTCTCTAAGACGCTCCAAAGCATCTATCCTGATATTCCTACTGCAGAGTTCCCTGAAGAATTGTCCCAACTCTGCAACTGCTCTGTATAAGTCAGGGCGGCCCAATCCTCTAAGGATAACAGGTAAAACCCTTTGAAGTAGGACGTGGCAGTCATGTATTTTCAACCCTTGTACCTTGTTTCCATCTGCACTGAATCTCCTTTCAGGGTTGGAAGCAAATCCATGTGGGAATCTCACACGTGACAGGACCTCGCAAAATTCTTTTCTTTTTACCTTGTCCAAGACGTACATAGCTGGTGCCATATCCCGTGGTTTACCTTCATCTTGCACCTGCAAATCATGTCTGATACCCAGGTGTGTCAAATCAATCCAAGATTTTAAGGTATCTTTCGTCTTGCCTTCAATATTAAGAAGTGTGCCGATAATGTTGTCACATATATTTTTCTCGATGTGCATCACATCAAGATTATGCCGCAGATCCAAATCTTTCCAATATTCCAAGTACAAAAAAGTGGACCGGCGGGTAAACAATAATCTCTCTTCTGCCCTGCCACGCTTCCTTTTCCCGCTACCATTATCAGGATGGTTTCCTGGTGTAATATGCCTGACCTTCTCTAATTCCACTTGCAACTCATCAGCGGTGAGCCTCTTTGGCGCATCACGATTTTCATGCTTTGCATTGAACACATGTCTTCGGTATTTTCTAGGAAGCGGCTTGTCCTTGGCAAGGAAACGGCGGTGTCCAATGTAACAGATCTTGCTAAGTATTGCGTATGAGAGCGGATTCCTCTCACAGCGAACACATGCATTGTAACCATGTGTCTGTCAGGACCCCGACTCAATGCCACATCGATCTAGCATGTAACACCTCATATCACTTTGCGGCCTCACGCACGGTATTCCCACGGGTGTCGCCTTACCTTTGCTCGGGACCGTTTGCGCCTTTTGGCACACGTATATGACAGTGTCGCTAGCATCCATATGATAAGGAGCCCGGGCTGACATGGCTAGTCGTAAACCCAAAGTGGCACAGACTTACAGGGACAGGCATCCATGACCCAGCATCGAACGTGTCGGTCATCAGCGAGTGAATCCAGGCTGTAGCACTGGGCTAGCAGGACTCCGGTGAACCGGGCTGTAGCGGGCTAACAGGACTCCGGTATTCATCGCGTGACATTTCCCCGAAGGGACAGACACAGGAACGAAGAAGGACACATGCCGGCCAGCCTAAGTGTTCCGGAGCAGTAGCAAGCTACCATGGCTCGGTGGAAACACTAGGAGACATTTCCCGGTAAGAGAGGCTACTAAAGATAAACAACTAGATAGTCAGATCCCACACATACCAAGCATTTCAATAACATACACACAATATGCTCGATATGTGCAATACAACATGGCATCACAAAATGACTCTACGACTCAAGTAGTTTATTCAATAGGCTCCGGGGAGCAAGGTATTACAAACAGGGGTCTCACGACCCAACATTCAGAGCATACAAGTCAAAGCACAAACGGAAGCTATCATGTCTGAGTACAGACATCTATAAATGAAAAAGGCTGAGAAGCCTGACTATCTATCAGATCCTGCCGAGGGCACAAGATCGTAGGTGAGGTAACAAGCTAAACGTCGAAGTCCACGCGAAACTATTTGTGAGACCGAAGTCTCTCTGCAAAAACATAAAATAGGCAAACGTGAGTACAAATGTACCCAGCAAGACTTACATCAGAACTAACTACATATGCATCATTATCAACAAGGGGATGGTGGGGTTTAACTGCAGCAAGCCAGCTTTGACTCGGTGGCTATCGTGAACTACGACTGCAATGTAACTTTTGAGGTGGCGCACACGAGTCCACATATTCACCATATCAATACACCACTATGGATCCGCTCCCGTCTCCCTACGAGAACGCCATCCATAGCACTCACGCTTATCTTGCGTATTTTAGAGTATCCACTTTCACTTGTCTATGAACTGATATAAGCAACCCAGAAGTCCTTTTCCGCGGACACGGCTATTCGAATAGATGATGTTAACCCTGCAGGGGTGTACTTCTTCATACATGTTTCCACCACTTAGCGTCTGCACACGACATGTGCTCAGCAGACTTCAAGTGAAAGCCGACGTGGGTGTAGACCACGACCTACCTAAACACTCAAGTCTCTAGTCCAGGTTTATCGCCTATTCGGGTTCCATCCATGAGGAGATCCGGCCGGAGTTTCGCTCACAGCCCTAAACGATGTGAACAGGGTTCCGTGACACCAAACGGGCGCCCGGTTTACCCGGCCACGTGCCTACCGCATCACAGCCCACCCCTACGGTCAGCGCTGTCCACGGCCTCCAGCATACTACAAACACCAGAAACTACTTGCAACTCCTGGACAGAGGACTAGGGTGAATAAGAAGTCGAGCGGGGTCATATTTCAGGGCCCAATGTATGGTAGTAGCTGAATCATGGATCACAAACACAGAACTCAGTTCCTGAGGACGGCTGCAATGAGACAACCCACCATGTACTCCTACATGGCCTCTCACCGCTACCTTTACCAAATCGTGTTCACACACTTAGCTCACACACAGTAGGACATGTTCACACGCCTCTGATTCATCCCCGCTGAATCAGACCTGACTCAATTCTAAGCAGTAGCAGGCATGACAAACAAGCATGAATGAGTAGGCATAACAGGGCTCAAACAACTCCTACTCATGCTAGTAGGATTCATCTATTTACTGTGGCAATGACAGGTCATGCAAAGGATAAAGGGGTTCAGCTACCGCAGCAAGTAACAGATGAATCGGTGTTGTCCTAATGCAGTAAAAGAGAGCAGGAGCGAGAGGGTAGGATTGTATCAGAATGAACAAGGGGGTTTTGCTTGCCTGGCACTTTTGAAGATAACATTGAGTCTTCATCAGTGTCAACGATCACATCATCGGTATCACGTCTATCGAGAGGGGACAAATACCGGCAACACAGAAGGGAACACAATCAATGCAATGCACAATATGATGCATGATCATGACATGGCAAAATGAATGTGTTTTGGGCTAATGCAACTAGCAACAGATTAAATGAAGTTGGTTTGAATACAAGATTCAAATTCAAACTCCATATGTGATTATTCAAATGCCATTTAATTGATTTGTGCTAAACAGCAGCTATAAGTTGTTCTAACATGCATGAAAATGGTACAGATGGATTCCTTGAATTTTTCTGATAATTTTTCATATATAATTTATTTAATTTGGAGTTACGGTTAATTTTCTATGATTTATTGAAGTTTTAGGCATTTTCTGGAATTTCAGAATTAAATTAAATCCAGAAAATACTTATTGCGTCAGCCCCACGTCACAGTGACGTCAGCAGGGTAAACTGGGCGCCCCAGGTCAAACCTGACGTGTGGGGGCCACACGTCAGTGACACAGGAGCTAATCCCGATCAAACCCAGCGCTAACTGAGGTTTGACCAGGGGTGGGGCCCACAGTCAGTGGCCTAGGGGGTTGATTAGGGCGTCATTAGTGCTACTTAAACGTGCCACGTCGGCAGTCGCCGGAGTATCGCCGGCGGCGACCATTCCGCAGGGCGGCGCGGCTCGGATTCGAGCTAGGGGCGTCAGTTTGGCGCGCTGAGGGCACCAGGGGATGGCCCTTGCTCCCGCGCATCCAGAGGACCAAGTGGGAGGTCGTGGGGTCGCCGGAACTCATGCCGGCGACGAGCTTTGGCGGCGATGGTGTTCGGTGGTGCTCGGGCGCGTCGCTACGGTGCACCAGTGAGCAAATGGAGAGGCTTGGCAGCACCTGCTAGTCATGGGGAGCGCTAAGAGCAGCTCAGTGAGGCCAGGGGAGCTCGGAGGCTATGCGTGCAGCAGCAATGGCGGACGGTGGCTTCGGTGCTCGTGGGGAACGGCGCTACGGCACGGAGGGGAGCATGCTGAGTTAGGGGAGAGGGTCAGTGACTCACGGCGATGACGAGGGGACGCTCGGCGAGGTCGGGGACGGTCCAAAGCCGGCGAATTTGATGAAGATGGCCGGCGGGTCCGAGGTAGAAGACGACGGCGATGGCGGCGATGCAGGGCTTCCGGAGGGCTGTGGATCGGTGGGAAGGAAGAGGGGGTCGAGGCGGAGCTCCTGGTTGCATCGGTGAGGCTAGGGGTGGCCGGTGGCCATGGGTACGGCGACGATGACGGCGAGCTCCGCTCGGTCGCGGGAGGGGAAACAGAGGAGCGAGGGGGAGGGAGGTCCAGGGAGCGAGGGAGAAGTGAGAGGGGGTCGGGAACGTCTCCGTGGCGTCGCGAGGAAGTCGGGGAGGCTGCCACGGCGAAGCAGGAGGTGGCCGGCGTCGGCGCGCGTGCGTCCAGCACGCAGCTGCTTCGGGGCGAGGGGGAGGAAGATGACTGGCAGCTGGGCTGCACAGTAACGGGCCGCGCAGAAGCTGGGCCGGCTACAGGTAAGTGGCCCAGGTACGGGTCTTTCTCTCTGTTTTATTTAATTCTGTTCTGTTTTTCTTTTATTTAATTTATTTTGCCACTGTTTTGAATTTTAAAATAATTCAAACAATGCCAAAAACTCCTCTGAATATTTTATATTGCTAGATGGACATTTCCAAAAGCTTATAAAATATTTTAGGGGTATTTGAAATTATATTCTAATTATATGAATGTAATTCAAATTCAAATAGCTAATGAATTAAATCCAAAGTCCCAAAAATAATTCCTTAAAAATGTTCAATATTTTGGTTGGGACCAGAACCCTTACCAAAAATTATCAAACATTTAAGAAGAGCATTTTGGAGCAATGGATGAGATTTCTAGGGTTTTTGCCCCTCTTTTATTTAGGGTTTTGAGGCTTCCAAAATTCCTCAGTTCAAGTTTCAGAATTTAAACATGATGCACACATGAAGCTAGCCTAGAGCATTACCAGAAGCTAGGGATGTGACAGTGTCGTTCACCCTGACATAGTGCCCAAAGCCAGATAATCATGGATGCACCAAATTATAACAACACGCAGAAAGAAATCAGCTGGTGGGCTGCTATATAGGTCACGAGTGAGAACACCCTTCCATAGCTGTTGAAGTTCCTCCACAAGAGGCTCCATGAACAAATCAAAATCCTTTCCAGGACTTTTTGGACCTGGGATGAGCAAGGCCATCATGTAGTTTGATTCTTTGGTGCAGACATTTGGAGGCATGTTGTAAGGGATAACAAGCACTGGCCACATGCTATATCTGGCGCTCTGGTGGCCAAATGGGTTAAATCCATCCGAAGCTAAGCCAAGTCTAATGTTTCTCGGGTCAGCAGCAAACTCTTTGTGTTTATCATTGAAGCTTTTCCACTCACTACCATGAGATGGATGGCTCATTACATTCTAATCTCTGTACTCCTGGTTCCTGGAATGCCACAGTACATCCTCTCTTGTTTCAGCATCATGAAACAACCTATGCAATCTTGGTGTAATTGGAAAATGTCTTAGAACATTATGAGGAATCCTCTTCACAGCAACGCCATCTTTCCATCTTGATGATTTGCATTTCGGGCATTCACTTAAGTTGGCATAATCCTTCCGGAACAGAACACAATTATTCTTACAAACATGGATCATATCATATCCAATTCCAAATGCACGAAGGAAATTCTTCATTTTACTATAGGTGTGTGGCAGCTCAGACGCATCTAGGAAAGATTCACAGAAAGCAGCCAACATCGCATCGAATGATTTGTTGGTCATCCGCTCAGATGTCTTCACCTGAAGAAAGGTGACCATAGCTGAGAATACTAACAGCTTATTTCCTGGGGTGACAGCAACGTTGCATTGTTCCAACATGCGGGCCCACCGTTTTTCTTCTGCAAGTGAAAGTTCACGGAATGCACAAGCATTTCGTAGCATTGTTTCAATGTTGGTCAAACTCACTGGCTCCGCCACCACCACATCCTCCTCCTCTTCCACCTGAGCATCAGAGATCAAGATGGTGATCTGCTGCTTCCACGTAGTCAATAACATTGACGTTCACAGCTTCACCATGATGAACCCACCTAGTATATGTGACCAACATCCCATACAAGTGTAGATGACTTTGCACAGTTGACTGGGGTCTTCTAACTGAATTCATACAACTGCTACACGGGCATAGCACATCTGGTTTCGGACCACCGTACTCCTCTCTGATAAAGTTCATGAAGTTTTCAAACCCCTCGACATATGCAGCGGAGAATCTTCGAGCAGAAGTTATCCAAGTCCTGTCCATCTTTTGGACATACAAATTAGTTCTTCTACTAGATATTATAGGAAAAACATATATGCTTTTTTATGAAGTCCAGAAAAAAAAATACCTAGGTCGATGTCTAAAGCTATGGCAAGATATTTGGATGAGTAGATCTAAGTAACGAAATATATGTAAAGCTATGGCAGGCTGTTTCAGCAGTCTATGAGGCCGAGCACACAGCCATCAAACTATTGAAGGCCATCCCAGCAACAAAGATCGATTATAAAATGGTGTAGAGCTATTTCACCTAACAGATTGGCTACTAGACCATGGCAACCTACGTCACAACAAATATATGGCAGGATATTTTAGCAACTAATCGGCCTTGGCATGCCATCTCAGCTAAGCAGATTGAGTGCAGAATAGGGCAAGGAAGCTTCTTAAGCAGAGCATATTGACAGTAAACTACTTCGGCAAACAGTGAGATTAACAGCATCTATCAGCTAACATTCAGCGCTACACCGACATGAACGGGGCCGCAGTCTAGAATGCACGTACCATGGGAGAAGCTGACCGCCGTGCATCTCCACACGAACGTCGCCAGCGGTGGCGGCGCTGACCGCCGTGCGCCTCCACAAGAACGTAGCCAGAGGTGGCGGCCCAGCTAGAGGACGACAGTCTACGAGAGCGTACTGTGGGAGCGAGAGGATCGTTGAACCGTGGCACCGACGTATCGGCGCGGCGGTAAGGGCGGCTTGCCGGAGCGAATGGAGTGGAGGGGGACAGGGGGGAGGGGGGTTTGGGGAATATTATTGGCTAGTTGGCCGAAGGGCGGTTGAATCGGATTTGGGGGGAATTTTTGGGTGTGGGGGGGGAGCATTTTCGTGCGGTGGGCGGGGGGAGTTTGGCGCATGGTCGGGTTCTCCTAGTGCAGTCCCACGTGTCAGTGAAGAGGCAAGCCGAAGCGCGTTTCGTTTGCGTGAGCCGTGTGCAGGACCGAACGTGTGTGGGGTGCAATGCGACCGTGACAGGAGTGCTATGAGTGTACCGCATTTTTTCCTTTTAAACTAGGTGCTTTTCCCCCTCAAAAAAAATTTGTTGCTTCGCGCGATCCATCGATACTACTACTAGTAATCCGGTAATCCCGACTAAAACGGCGCGGCCGGGTATTTTCCCGCGCGATATGCTGGGAGGTTGGCTTAGTTGGGTTTTTTAGGACGAGTAATGCTACACCTACGTAATCCCAGTTATGTAATTAATGTAATGTGAAACGTGTGAGCTATTGATTGTAGATTGGGGGGAGGGAGGGGCCCACCACCATGAAAATCAGGGGAGGAGAGAGAGAGAAGCAATTTACATTAACCCTTTCGTAGGTTCCCGTAGCTGTCCGATCCTGCAATATAGGTCGTCCAATCTATATCTAACGGATAGGAAGGAAATTATGACAATTTACCCGCACTCCTCTCCACATTTGCAGATAAGGCTTTCCTTCGTTCATCCTTTTCTCCCATAAGATCTTGATCTTCCGTGCAACGCACGGGCATCTTGCTAGTACTCCTACAATATGTATATTATTGTGAAAGTTCATATACACCGGCCGAGATTAATGCAAACACGGCAGATTTTCATTACATTTCGAACTTTTATAGGACAAAAAAATAAAAGAAACCCGACCCTAAACCTATTCTACAGTGGCGACCGACGTCCTCCATCTGTGATCTCCATGTACGGGGGCGGGGTTCAAGACCCGTGAAGTGAAGGTGCCGTCTCCGGTGAGGAAAAGTAGAACACGAGAGACGGACTGGCCAGTTGGCACACCATGCCCTGCCGCCTCCCATGCCCTACTCATCCTCGGAGGAGTCCCCGACCTCGGCGGTGCCAGACGTTGCACGGCGGCAAGTAGGACACGTGGCTGACGGTGCTCCCATCATCGGCCGCCAGCGTGGCAACCGCTTGTACGGCGACTTCAGCGAGGGCGGCAACCTCGAGCTCCATCCCCGAAGACAAGCTCTCCCGCAGAGCGTTCGCGCTTGCAGTCATGGCGGATGTGGTTCCAGGTAGGAGGACGATGCGCTATGGTGTGGAGGTTAGCTGGGCGTTGCCGCTTTAAGTAACGCATTCCGGTGAGGCCAAGCGCACCGAGCCTCTTAATGACGACATACGAACGGGCGGCATGAATGCGGGCAGCTGGCGCCGGCTGGGAACGCACCACGCGACGGCGCGAGGGACGAGAGTTTTAGTGTGCCACGGTAGTCAGCTGCGGTCGTGGCAATGTTGGAGATGCCCTTTGCTCACATGCGATCCCCGCATGTCATTGAAAAAGGAAGACGACCCGGCATGGTCTCAGGTCCAGAGGATGCAGTTGGCCGTGCTACACTACTCCACGGACGTGTCGCGGCGCCCAGTGCATCCTCGACGAGCCGGGTGTTGGGGTGTGTTTGGATTGTGGCCAAAGTGCACCTTGCCAAAATTTTGGTCATGACCAAAAGATTGGTCATTGTTTGGATGGTTGCCATTTTTTGGCATGCCAATGAACTCTAGCCAACTCTAGTTCATTTTTCTTGCCAATGTAGGCCAAATCATGGGCAACCAATAGCTCAACCAAAATTTTGGTCATGACGCACAGATTGGTCTTTGTTTGGATGGTTGCCATTTCTTTGGCATGCCAATGAACTCTAGCCAACTCAACTTCATTTTTCTTGCCAATGTCGGCCAAATCATGGGCAACCAATACCTCAACCAAAATTTTGGCTACCCAATGCTTTGATGGGGCAACCTTGGGCACAAACCAAACATACCGCTGGTCGTGCCACAACACTAACTCCACCCTCGGCAAACTGAAACCGATCGTGTCTAGCGACAATATGAGCGTGTCGCTCACCGCGGTCACCGTGTCCAGAGGCGGTGCTGGAGCTGCGCCCCGTTGTTGGCCCCAACGACCCACATGAACGGTTGTCGGTGACGAGGAGGTCGTGGGACAGCTCCTCCATTGGACTAGTCTGCGCTACGTCGTCCCGACGGGTGTGCCCCACATGTATGTTTCCCTGTTTTCCCGGCCATATTCGAGCGTCAATGCTCCGCGTTGCGCATTAGGCCTTTCACTATGTAGGCCAAGCAAGACAACTTATTGTTTATTTGAGCCGTTCAAGTATAATCATGTGGCTTTTGCTTATTTCTCATTCCTCTCCAACCCTCTTCTCCATCGATCATGTCGCCCTCCAGTCGAGTCCATCCTCCCGCATGCCTCATTTGAACATTCCGCCGAGTATCATTCGCATGTACCCACCCTAGTCCTCTTTCAATATATCTCTGGACCCCAAGATGAAATCAAGAGGGAACGAGTGGGGGCACGTGATACCTAAGGCGGATTCAAAATTTTGAACCGGTGATCATAGCATCCTCAAATCATATATAAAGGGTATTCAATGTTCGTTTCGTTTTTGAACTTACAATATACTCCCTCCTATCCTTTCTAGTTTACATATAAGTTTTATGTGTAGTCAAAGTATATCTACTTTGATCAGAAAGGTATCAACATTCAACAACGCCCAATCAATATTGTTAGACTCGTACGTACTCCTAGATTTGTAGTCGAGATGGTTTCCAATTTGACTATTGACAAGATTAATAGTACATCAGATGTCTAATGTGAAAATTATATCATTGGAAACTCCTTTCACATACGAATTTGACCATATGCTTTGTGTAAGTTGCATGCATATATTATTACTCTAACATTTGGTCAAAGTTAGCCTCGAAAAACGCATTAGACCCTGTATGCTTTGTGTAAGTTACATGTCATATATTATTACTCTAACATTTGTGTAAGTTGCATGTCATATATTATTACTCTAACATTTGGTCAAAGTAGTATAGTGGAAGTGGATCCTCTAACGTAGGTATCCCTGCCTTACCCTCCCTTTCAGTCACTTACTAGCGGACCCCATGCTTGCTAGGCCCCGCATGTCAATTACTCAATGGGTTCGGCCACGTTAGGGGATCCTCATCCGTAGTATACTCCCTCTATTTTTATTTACTCCGCATAAAACGGAGGGAGTGGTGGTATAATAAATGACGCGGGTGGGGGAAGGGGAGGGACGTCGGTTTGCTCTCAACTGCGGTCCCACAAGAGAGTGAAAACGCAAGATGAAGCGTGTTCCATTCGGTGAGCGAACGCGACAAGAGCGATGTACAGTAAAAACCGATAGACAAGTCGTCACCGGAACCACTATTCACACCAGAACCTTCGCTGCTCGGCCTACGCCAGCCACAGCCCTAAAACCACACCAAATCTCCGCCCATATCCCCACCTTTCGTTCCCCTAGCCCGCATCAAGTGTCCCCTAGTTCGCTGGAAAGCCATGGTGCGCTGCAAGATCACTTACTACAAGATGCTGACGCCGGAGCGCCGCGCAGAAATCACGGTGGCGGTCGGCGCCACAGACCTCCGTTCCCAAGCTCGCTTGGCGGCGGGCCAACCCTGAGTTCTCTGGAGTGAAGCTACGAGGAGGAGGAAGCCGATCCAATGTTCATGGCGGAGGTCACAGCGCAGAAGGCCCCCGATGGGTATGAGACGATGGACGTCGACTTCGTGCCGGCGTCCGAGTCCCCCATGGTGCAAGCGGACCAGCGGTTCAACATGGCGATACTAAAGGAGGACCAAGAGGCAGAGGCTCAACTCGACGCGGAGCACGCGCATGGCGCTGGCATTGAGGCTCTCCTGCATGCGGAACCGGATGTCGTGGATGTGAACCGGGCGGCGGAGGCTCAACTTGAGGCGGAGCGCGCGAATGCCGCTGCCATCGAGGCCCTCCTGCAGGCGGAACAGGACGTCCTGGACTTGAACCGGGCGGCAGAGGCTCGACTCGACGCAGAGCGCGTGGATGCCGCTCTCATCGACGTTCTCCTGCAGGCGGAACCAAACGTCCTGGACTTGAACTGGGCGGCGGAGGCTCGACTAGACGGGGAGCGCGCGAATGCCGCTGCCATCGAGGCCCTCCTGCAGGCGGAACCGGACATCCTCGACTTGAACCGGGCTGTTCTCTCGTCTATGCAGAGCGCCCGCACGCTCTGCTTGAACGATTAGCTGGAGGCCGAGGACAACCACGGTGCGGAGACACACATCGGCAGCGACGACTGGTTCGCGCCGGCAGCCAAAGACGATGAGGCCATCTCTTTCCGCGAGCAGTGATAGTTTTTCTTTATGTTGTTGCTTTCACGGATCTTTTGCTTTGTAAAAACATATATTTGTTATGCAAGTCGCCTGACTTGGGTCAGTCTACCATTTCAGGCGGTTAGATGAATATCCTATGTCTCCTAACCCTTCTTTCCTTCTTCCTCACCTCTTCTTCTTCCCCAACAGACCACCGCACGGGCCGTACGGACACTCCCCAAATGCGGTTGGATAAACATACTCTATGAACGAAAATTGTGTGTCAGTGATAGGATGCCTGAGTTTGGTGTGTTCACATGCGACAGCACGTGTCAGTGAGGGTGTGTTCCCTTGGTTGGGTTTGCAGCGTGCAAGAGCGACTGTGTGAGGGTGCGGTGCGACCGCGGCGTGTAGGAGCGACCGTGTGAGGGTGCGGTGCGACCGAGATAGCCGTGCGCAAGTGTACCTCCTTCTCATTTTGAAAACTTTAGGCAAGCTTGGCAAAAATGTGTGGCGAAGTTTGGCAATGCAAGGCCTAGACCCAAACAGGATAAGTACGTACGTACCAGGAGTACTAGTGTTAAAAAAGAAAGGCTGGGTTTTCCTTCGCGGGATTTAATCGATACAAATCCTCGTTTCACGTGTCAATTAATGCGTATTTTTTTCTCCAAAGACCAAACATCTAACCATCTCACTCCTCATCACTTGATTAATGCAGCGCCATGCAAACCAACCTTCTCACTTCCGCATGCATGCAGGGGATATTAATGTCCTTAGTTGCTAACCCCATCAATTTTCCCTCGATTAGTGTTAGTGGCCCTTTGCAAATTGTAATTTTGATATACTAGCCTTGTGTACAAAAAAATGGAGCTACTAACTATATTTGACTTCCTTCCCCATTGCGGCGACGTCGACAATATATTTTTTGGGTGGTTTGGAGAAGTGCGTTCGACGGAGAACACCATTGAAGAAGAAAACAATTTGTTGAAGGAAAAAATAAAAAGAATTGAGGAGGAGAAGATGATACTGGAGTTGCATGTTGCGGATGTCGTCGATGATCACAAGATCAAGATGGATGCAATGCGCTTGAAGATTAGAAAGATTAGAAAATATGCCATTCATACCGAGGCTTTGTATCATTATGCCGTTGGATCAATTGTTACCTTGGTTGCGATTATGATCGCATTTGTTTTCGCATTGAAATGTTTTACATAGTTTCAATGTATGGTTTAATTAATTAGATGCTCTGGAGAGCTATATGTTGTTAGATGAGAACTATGTATGCACTTTGGTTTTAATGTGATGATGAACTTCTATTAATTTGGACACTTAATTATATATAATGCACGCAGATGAACCAGCAATGGATGTACGGTGACAGACACACTCGTGAGTACATTAAGGGCGTGCATGAGTTTCTCGATGCGGCTGAGGCAAACAAGCAGAATGGTTTTATGTGTTGTCCATGCACTGAATGTGGGAATACGAGGTCTTACTCTAACCGGAAAATCCTTCACTCCCACCTGCTTTACAAGGGTTTCATGCCACACTATAATGTTTGGACAAGGCACGGAGAAATAGGGGTTATGATGGAAGACGGCGAAGTAGAAGACTACGATGACAACTATGTGCCCCCTGAATACGGTGATGCTGCAACGGGGGGAGCTGGTGAAGATCAAGAGGAACCAGACGATGTGCCCAATGATGCTGCAACGGGTGAAGCTGCTGAAGATCAAGAGGAACCAGACGATGTGCCCGATGATGATGATCTCTGTCGGGTCATTGTCGACGCAAGGACACAATGCATTCGTCAAAAGGAGAAGCCGAAGTTCGATCGCATGTTAGAGGATCACAAAAAAGGGTTATACCCCAATTGCGAAGATGGCAACACAAAGATCGGTACCGTACTGGAATTGCTGAAGTGGAAGGTAGAGAATGCTATGGCTGACAAAGGATTTGAGAAGCTACTGAAAATATTGAAGAAGAAGCTTCCAAAGGATAACGAATTGCCCGACAGTACATACGCAGCAAAGAAGGTCGTATGCCCTCTAGGATTGGAGGTGGAGAACATACATGCATGCCCTAATGACTGCATCCTCTACCGCGGTGCATACAAGGATCTGAACACATGCCCGGTATGCGGTGCATTGTGGTATAAGATCAGACGAGATGACCCTGGTGATGTTGACGGCGAGCCCCCTAGGAAGAGGGTTCCTGCGAAGGTGATGTGGTATGCTCCTATAATACCACGGTTAAAACGTCTGTTCAAAAACGAAGAGCATGCCAAGTTGATGCGATGGCCTAGTGAGAACCGAAAGAAAGATGGGAAGTTGAGAGCACCCGCTGACGGGTCGCAGTGGAGAAAAATCGAGAGAAAGTACTGGGATGATTTTATAAAGGACCCAAGGAATGTATGGTTTGCTTTAAGTGTGGATGGCATTAATCCTTTCGGGGAGTAGAGCAGCAATCACAGCACCTGGCCCGTGACTCTATGTATGTATAACCTTCCTCCTTGGATGTGCATGAAGCGGAAGTTCATTATGATTCCAGTTCTCATCCAAGGCCCTAAGCAACCCCGCAACAAAATTGATGTGTACCTAAGGCCATTAGTTGAAGAACTTTTACAGCTGTGGAATGGAAACAGTGTACGTACGTGGGATGAGCACAGACAGGAGGAATTTAACCTTAAGGCGTTCCTGTTCGTGACCATCAACGATTGGCCCGCTCTCAGTAACCTTTCAGGACAGACAAACAAAGGATACCACACATGCACGCACTGTTTAGATGACACTGAAAGTATATACCTGGACAAATGCAGGAAGAATGTGTACATGGGCCATCGTCGATTTCTTCCGACCAACCATCAATGTCGAAAGAAAGGCAAGCATTTCAAAGGCGAGGCAGATCACCGGAAGAAGCCCGCCATGCGCACCGGTGATCACGTGCTTTCTATGGTCAATGATTTACACTACGTAATCTTTGGAAAGGGTCCCGGTGGACTAGCTATTCCGAATGACGCTGAGGGACACGCACCCATGTGGAAGAAGAAATCTATATTTTGGGACCTACCCTACTGGAAAGACCTAGAGGTCCACTCCTCAATCGACGTGATACACGTGACGAAGAACCTTTGCGTGAACCTGCTAGGCTTCTTGGGCGTGTATGGGAAGACAAAAGATACACCTGATGCACGGGAGGACCTACAACGTTTCACGAAAAAGACGGCATGCCTCCGAAGCAGTATAAAGGTCCTGCCAGCTACGCTTTTACGAAAGAAGAGAAAGAAATCTTCTTTGAATGCCTGCTCAGTATGAAGGTCACGACTGGCTTCTCGTCGAATATAAAGGGAATAATAAATATGCCAGAGAAAAAGTTTCAGAACCTAAAGTCTCATGACTGCCACGTGATTATGATGCAACTGCTTCCGGTTGCATTGAGGGGGCTTCTACCGGAAAACGTCCAATTAGCCATTGTGAAGCTATGTGCATTCCTCAATGCAACCTCTCAGAAGGTGATCGATCTAGAAATCGTACCAAGGCTAAGGAGAGATGTGGCGCAATGTCTTGTCAGTTTCAAGCTGTTGTTCCCACCATCCTTCTTCAATATCATGACGCACGTCCTAGTTCATCTAGTCGACGAGATTGTTATCCTGGGGCCCGTATTTCTACACAATATGTTCCCCTTTGAGAGGTTCATGGGAGTCCTAAAGAAATATGTCCGTAATCACGCTAGGCCAGAAGGAAGCATCTCCATGGGCCATCAAACAGAGGATGTTATCGGGTTTTGTGTTGACTTCATTCTTGGCCTTAACAAGATAGGTCTCCCTAAATCGCGGTATGAGGGGAGACTCACTGGAAAAGGCACTCTTAGAAGAGACTCAATAATATGCAGGGACGGATATTCTTGGTCTCAAGCACACTACACAGTTCTACAGAACTCTACCTTGGCGACCCCGTATGTCGATGAACACAAGAACAGTCTGCGCTCCAAACACCCGGAGCAGTGCGACAACTGGATTACATGTGAACACATCAGGACTTTCAGCAGTTGGTTGGAAACACGTCTCAGAGGTGACAACACTGTTTGTGATGAGTTGCACTAGTTGTCCAGGGGACTATCTTTGACTGTATTGACTTACAAAGGATACGAGATAAATGGGAATACATTTTACATGATCGCCCAAGATCAAAAGAGCACCAACCAAAACAGCGGTGTCCGCTTTGATGCAGCAACCGAGAGTGGAAAGGATACATATTATGGTTACAAAGTGGACATGTGGGAACTTGACTACGGACCTAATTTTAAGGTCCCTTTGTTTATGTGCAAATGGGTCAATCTGTTAGGCGGCGGGGTACAGGTAGACCCACAGTACGGAATGACAACAGTGGATCTGAAAAATCTTGGGTACACTAACGAACCGTTCGTCCTAGCCAATGATGTGGCACATGTTATCTATGTGAAGGACATGTCTACCAAACCGAGAAAAAGAAAAGATAAGGAAGCGAATACATCATATGATGAGCCAAAGCGCCACATAGTTCTTTCAGGAAAAAGGGACATCGTGGGAGTGGACGGCAAGACAGACATGTCTGAAGATTATGAAAAGTTTCATGAAATTCCTCCCTTCAATGTCAAGGCTGACCCAAGCATCCTGATAAACAATGAAGATTATCCATGGTTACGGCGCAATAAGCAAATGACACAAGCGAAGAAAAAGTGAAGACTTTCTCCCGCAACTTTGTAACACACGAACATGCTACCATTGTCCGTTTTGTACATGCACATGCCATGTGGGTGAAATTATGATACCATCCCAACTTTCCACTTTTTCAGAGTTCATTTGAAATGCTTTCATGTCTTATGGTTCGGCCCTCATAATACCATGACCATTAGTCCCTGGCCCATGCCAACTTTTAACTTTCAACTTTCAACTTTCTAAAACTAATGGCACTAACAGAAACTTTCAACTTTCATCTATTCTCATTTTTTTAGTAAGTTAATCACAAACTTGTGATTCAAACAATTTTCAAAGAATTTAAATTTTAACTATTCAAATTTGAAAACTAATGGCACTAACAGAAAGTTTATAATTTTTCTAAAACTAATGGCACTAACAGAAAGTTTATAATTTTGCTAACCTAAAAGCAAACAGAATTAAAAATTAAAGAAAAAACAAAAGAAAATAAATAATGCAAAAAACAAATCAAAAAAACAGGAAAAAACTATTTTTATAGTAAATAAAATAAATAAAGCAACAAAGAAAACAAAAAAACGAAAAAAGTGGTTTCAAATTTGAAAACTAATGGCACTAACAGAAAGTTTATAATTTTTCTAAAACTAATGGCACTAACAGAAAGTTTATAATTTTGCTAGCCTAAAAGCAAACAGAGTTAAAAATTAAAGCAAAAAACAAAAGAAAATAAATAATGCAAAAAACAAATCAGAAAATAGGAAAAAACTATTTTTATAGTAAAGTTAATCACAAAATAAAATAAATAAAGCAACAAAGAAAATAAAAAAACCAAAAAAGTGTTTTCAAATTTGAAAACTAATGGCATTAACAAAAAGTTTATAATTTTTCTAAAACTAAAAGCATAAAGAATTAAAAAATAAAACAAAAAACAAAAGAAAAATAAACAAAGCAATAAAAAATGCCACCTACTCGGCCACCACGGCCTGAATACGACTAGAAACCCTACCATTGTCCAGGATTTAGGCCCGTAGCAGGCCAGTAGGCCCACAGGCATTGCAGAGAAAGATTAGGCCCGAAAGCCTACAGTTGAGAGGAGCTCGGGAGGGTGGGCGCAACAGCGCTTATAAACCACTCCCGAGTCCTCTCAACTAGCGAGGTGGGACTAAACTTTTGGGCGCGGGGCAGCACCAGGCCATTGGTCCCGGTTGGTGGCACCAACCGGGGCTAAAGGGGGCATTGGTCCCGGTTCGTGGCACCAACCGGGACCAATGCCCCCCTTTAGTCCCGGTTGGTGCCACCAACCGGGACCAAAGGCCGCCGCTTCCCGCCCTTTGGGCTGCTGAAAATTGGCCTTTGGTCCCGTTTGGTGGCACCAACCGGGACTAAAGAGGGGCATTAGTCCCGGTTGGTTTCACGAACCGGGACTAGTGCTCTGGCTATATAAGCCAACACTTGTGAAATTCTCGATTCAGTTTGATCGATCTCCTCGTCCTCTCCTCCGACGCCGCCGCCAGAATGCTCCTCGTCCTCGTCGCCGCCGAGCCCTCCAGACCACGTCATCACCTCCCTGAGCCCGTGCCGTCCTCGTCGCCGGTATCCCTGTGCCCGCCGCCCTCGTCCCCGTCGTTGCGTGCCTCCCCGAGCCCACCTCCTTGTCCCCGTCACCACGTGCCGCCCCGAGGCTGCCGTCCCCGTCACCGCATGCCGCCCCGAGCCCACCGTCCTCGTCACCGGACTCCAGCAGTCGCCGCCCCCCTCAAAGTGAGCCCCCCTCTCGAGTGCCACTCTTGCGCCCGAGCGCCCCTTGCTCCGCCCCTGCTCCATGGTCGCCGCCGGCCTCGATGCATTGAAGAGCAGAAGGAGAGGAGAAGTGGAGCAGCAGCAACGCGCTGTCCACTTTTCTGAATTTTTTGGAATTTCTGAATTTTTTTGTCCATATAGAAGGTGTTTGATGAAATGCTAGATGGCTTTGGGCATTTTTGGAATTTTTTAAAAAATTTTGTGGTGAAGTATTGATGCAAGACAAAGGCGATGGCAAAATTTCAGAATTTTTGGAGAGGTTTAGAATAGGTTTTCAACAAGTTATTTGAATCCGATTCAAATTTCATTTGAATGAAATTTGAAAATTTTGAACTATGGATTAGAAGGTTTTTGGTGAAACGGATTGTGTGTACTGTCATGAAGTTGGAGTAATTTTTCTGGTGGTAAAAGAGTTAGGAAAATTTAGAATATGCTAAATATGTCAAAAATGTTTTTTTCATATGATGTTTTTTTTCATATATGTATTCATTTTTTTATTTAGGTTGTTAATTAGTAGATATCGATTTTAGGTTAGTGTAGAGGAAAAAGTAAAATAAGGAAAAGGAAGAAAAGAGGAAGAAAGAAGAAGAAGAAGAAGAAAAGGAAGGAGTGGAAAAAGGAAAATAAGAAGAGGAAGACTTTTTTCCTCTTCTTACATGAGGGTGGGGGGGTCGATATACCCCCTCTCTAATAACTTCGACATGAGGGGGGGTCACCAAGGGTTCGAGGGGCGAGGGTCGGAAACTATAGGGTAGAGGTTCAAGGGTCATCGAGGGTTCGAGGGGCGAGGGTCGGGAACTAGGGTAGAGGCTCGAGGGTCACCGAGGGTTCGAGGGGCGAGGGTCGGGAACTAGGGTAGAGGTTCGAGGGTCACCGAGGGTTCGAGGGGCGAGGGTCGGGAACTAGGGTAGAGGTTTGAGGGTCACCGAGGGTTCGAGGGTCGTCGAGGGGTCGAGATGTTGCCTAGTGTCAAAGTATTAAAGATCCATGGCTTCATCATTAGACGGAAGTAACCGGGGCATGATGGTACGAAGTTGTGCAAAGTTGTTTTGGAACGGAGTTCCGGATAGAATAATTCGCCTTTTTGTATGAATTTCAGCAAAGGCCTTCCAAATAGGGATATTCGGAAGGCTCTTGGTGAACTTTGTACGAAAAAGTGAATTATCCTATCGGGGACTCCATTCCAAAACAACTTTGTAGACTTCGTACCATCATGCGCCTGTTACTTTCCTAGTGTCAAAGTATTGAAGAAATCCATGGCTTCATCATTAGCCGGAAGTAACCAGGGCATGACGAAGTCCTCCAAAGTTATTTTGGAATGGTGTTCCGGATAGGATAATTTGCCTTTTTGTATGAATTTCAGCAAAGGCCTTCCAAATAACGATATTTGGAAGGTTCTTGCTGAACTTTGTACCAAAAAGCGAATTATCCTATCTAGGACTCTGTTCCAAAATAACTTTGGAGAGCTTCTTACCATCATGCACCTGTTACTTTCGCCTAATGATGAAGACATGGTTTTGTTGAATCCTTTGACACTAGGCAACCTCCCGACCCCTTGGCGATCCTCTCGAACATGAGAGGAAGAAGAGGATAAAAAAAGATGAGGAAGAAGAAAAAAAGGGGAGAAGAAAGAATAGAGGAGTTCTTCTCCTCTATTCTTTCTTCTCCCCTTTTTTTTCTTCTTCTTCCTCTTTTTTTATCGGGAACGAGGGTCATCGAGGGACATATAGATGTAGTGTCGTCGTTGTCGATATATACCCCCTCCCGATAGCTTCAACACGTGGGGGGTCGATATTACCCCCTCCTTGAAGCGTTCTCGAGGCCACCCCAAACCCTTGAAGCATTGTCGAGGCCACCCCAAACCCTAGAGAAGCAGCGTCGAGGCCACTAATTAATATATATGATTCCTTACTATGATTAGGTAGCTAGTTCTACGTTTGGCACTAATATATCCATCTGTCATGTTTGAATAATAATTGCCATGTTGTAAATATTTGTAGAAACTATGGACACCGCCCGAGACGAAGGAAAAGAAGCATTGTTGAGGGACATAATCGCAGAAGGAAGTGATGCCGTCTCGTTGTTTCTCAACGACACCGATGGTCTGGAAGGAGATGGTGAAGAAGCTGGCTATGGTGACCTAATGCCGGTGCAAGAAGAAGAACATGAGGACGGCTCCGGTGACCCAATGCCGGTGCAAGAAGGAGACCGTGATGACGGCTCCGGTGACCGAACCGAGTCCTGGCAGGTATATATATTAGTTAAGCCTGTGCTGACTAGCTGATTGATGCTTTCATTGTTTTGGTATGTACACATATTAATTAAGTCTTTGTTCTTTTTTCTAGCCCTCCGGATCGAGCACAACTTCGGTAAAGAGACGAGGCCCGAAGAAAAAGTTGAGCTCGGATGAAAAGTTTGAGATCATAGCAATCGCACCCGACGGTAACCGATTGAACCCATCCGAACAAAGAACGCATTTGTTGCTCAGTGCGGGGTTCTTGTTAGGGACAAGATCCCGATAAGCATCCAGCAATGGTTTAAGCCGGCTACAGAAGACCCTGAGGTGTCTTATGTCAATGATATGCAGAAAAATGATCTTTGGACTGAGCTGAAGTCAAATTTCACCCTACCACCAGAGGATAATCCAGAGAATCCAGTTAAAGAGCAATTAATCAAGTCTTTTGCTCTTAAGAGGATGGCAGAACTATTCAGGAGGTGGAAGAAAGAGCTGAATAAGTTTGTCGAAAATAATGAGACACCAGAATTCAAGGGCAGATATGAGAAGATCAGAGATCACTGGCCCACATTTGTGGCCCACAAGACATCGGAAAAGAGTAAGAAGATGTCGGCGACAAACAAGCAAAATGCTACTAAGAAGAAGCTTCACCATCGCACGGGGTCAGGTGGCTACCTCGTAGCCCGGCCTAAGTGGGCCAAGACTAAGAATGATCTGGTTTATAAAGGGATCGAACCAAAGACAATTAGCTGGCCAGACCGTTGCCGGACTTGGTTCTTTGGGGCTGGCGGAACCTTGGACCCTGTAACAGGGAAGTGCATTTGGACGAACGATCAAATGGACATACCAGTCAGGAAGCTTAAGCAGTATATCGAAGCAGCGCAGCAAGGGAAGTTCTTTCTAGACAGAGAGAACGACGAGCTCACAATGGCCCTTGGGAATCCTGAGCACCCTGGACGGACACGAGGCCTGCTAGGCTCCATTCCATGGAAGGTTGGGTTTCCGGACGCAGGCGGTTACAAATCCCATGAGAGGAGGAAAAAATTGCAGCAGACCCAAATGCAGGCGCTGCAAGCAAGGGTAGACGCGATAGAGGAACGAGAAGCAAATCGTAGCAAACATACTGTCGAAGCTTCCCCCGAAGCTACCCCACCATCTCAGCGCAGAAGCAGCGTGGCTTCCACCGAGCTGCTTTAGCCGGAGCATGCCTTGACGGCTCCTGCCAGCTATCCCGTGGATGCTATCACGGAGTCTCAAAATTGCCACCTTATGACGCAATGGATGAATTTGAAGGTCAAGGCGGCTATTGGCTTTGTTTATCCTACTGAACCCGGCGCAACTTTTCACTACCGGCCGATTCCAGAAGGATATGCTAGGGTGATGGTGGATGAAATAACGGAGGGATATGAGGACCTCCAGCTTGACCACCCTACCGGTGAAGGGGAGACTTGGCTGGGGTCTGCTCTGAAGACTCCATGCCTATGACGGAAGGAGCTCATCAACCTTCCAAACTGGACGCCTCCGCCTCCTCCTCCTCCTCCGGCGAGTCAGGGCACTCCGCCTCCTCCACCGCCCCCTCCTCCGGCGAGTGAGGATCAGGGCCCTCGGCCGGCTCCTTCTCCGGCGCGTGGCGGCACTCCACCTCCTTCTCCGCCTGCGCCGACGTGCCCGAGCAGCCAGCCTCCTCCTTCTCCACCTCGTCAGCAAGGGCGGAAGAGACCTGCCGCCGCTCTAGCTGCTCCGGCGCGTCGTAGTCCTTCTCCTCCGCCTCGTAAGCAAGTAAAGAAGACAACTGCTCTGTCTGCTCGGTCGGCGTCTAGCAGTACAACCAGAGGCGGGAGGACATACAGATTCGGTCCTTCTCTGAAGACTCCAGAGAAGTTACCATATGAGAGGACCCCGGAGGAGAACGCCGAGATCGCGCTAACCGAAGTGGATGACTGGTTTCAAGGGTTGAGAGCAAAGAGACATCCACCTCCGGAGGAGAAGGTAGATCCGGTGAAAGTGAAGCGCACTCTGGCTGCCCTGGCAAAACCACCCAAGTATCTGCCGAAAGGCAACTATGAGCGCATTATTGCAAAGACATGGGCCAAAGCAGAGCAGTTGGGAAGTACAGTCATTGATCGAAGGCTGAAAGAATGACGAGTAGCTGGGAAACAAATTGCCCAGCTCGGCGAACAAGCGAAGCAATCGTGCCCCCCCCTCATGGTGCATAGCGACATCGTCGATCCGAGGATGGTGCCCCGTTATGGCAATGTTGACGATTACCTGCCCGACAATGTACATTATGATCCCATGGAGGTGCAGATAAACAGATACGAGTACGGGAAGCCTCTCGTCAAAGATGAAAAATCTTTAACAACAATGATGCGAAGATTACATGATTGGTACTAGAAAATCTGCAGAGAGTCTGGGGGGAGGAGTACTTTGTATGCAAGAGTTAAACCGGAGCATGACCTCATTGGAATTGAACTGTTGCCTATTCCATTTGAGGAGTTCTATAAGTTTTTCAATCAATTGGCCTTCGATAAAACAACGATCACCTGCTACTGTCTGTAAGTACTACTACTTCTGTCATTAAGTCTCTCTATATAGCTCATCTCTTTCATTGCATGTATTTATAATTATCCTCACTATATTATGCAGAATGAAGATCGCCGAATTGAAGAAAAGACAAATTGGTGATATTGGGTTCGTTAACACATATCTCATAGATGCAACTGAGGTTCAACATCGTCCCGGAGATACCGAGGCCAACTTGCTACGATCATTCAAAAAAATGAAAACGAAGATATAATACTCTTTCCTTACAACTTCAAGTGAGTGTTACTGTCTTGTGCATATTCGGTTTCCCTTATATATTAGTTCAGGTTATAGTAATGTAATTGATGAGTTGTGCATGCGTGTGCAGTTTCCACTATATTCTCCTAGAGATTAGGCTTGAGCAGGGAGTAGTAACCGTCTTGGACTCTATACGAAAAGATCCCCAGGAGTATGCGGACATGACTGAAATCCTCAAGAAGTAAGTTAAATCCATCATTATCCACCATATCAGCAACTTTGTTCATTTCCTGATATCAAGTAATTGTTTTCTTTGTCCGGCAGGGTTTGGAGAAAATTCACCAGAAAAGTTCTGGGACTGCCGAAGGAGCTGGAATTTAGACACCCGAAAGTAAGTACTATAGTAGCATGTTTCGCGCATCTCCTAGTGATTCAAGCGCTAGTTTCATCAATACCATTTAGCATTCTTGCTTATCTGTTTGATTGACCTCTATTTCTTGTAAAGTGGTTGTGGCAGGAAAAAGGGAATGATTTCTGCGGATACTACGTCTGCGAGTCCATCCGCCACACGACTTGTGAGCGGGGTGGGTACTCTGATGAACAATATGAAGTACGTAAATAACAACATTCACAATTTTATTTTATTACCATCATTTGTATTGAGTTTCATTCATATATATATATATATATATATGTATTGACCCCCTTCTTCAAATTAGATGTTTCGGAAGCGGGATGAACTCCTAGCACCAGCTCGCATGTGAGCAATTCAAGAGGAATTGGCGTCATTCTTTCTTGACCAAGTGATCGCTGAAGACGGAGAATACTATGTGGACCATGAGTCCGTATGATTATATTTGTAAGAGATAATTATTGTATATATGTAGCCGGTAGTGTCGGATAGATATACGAGAACTTGTTGTTCGACCAATCTCTCAGAGAAGGAGAGGTGGTCGATATCACTTCTCTCTGTATGCATATATGTTCATGACGATCTTCTATTTCCTTTGTTTGCTTACTAGCTAACTAGCGTGTCTAGTCCTCTCTATACGTATGTATAGTACGTAGCGTCGACCAAGCGCGGACGTAAGAGAGGACACTTCTTTCTATTAATTATAGCTAGCTAACACAATATATGAAACACCTTCAAAAAAAAACAAAAACCCCAGCCACAGAAATGCTGACGCGTGGATGCCTATTGGTCCCGGTCGGTGCCACCAACCGGGACCAAAGGGTCTCCTGCCTGGGCTATGCACACTGCCCACATGGAGGCCCATCAGTCCCGGTTCTGGATTGAACCAGGACTAAAGGTACAGGGCATTAGTACCGACACTTTAGTCCCGGTTCAGGAACCGGGACTAAAGGCCCTTACGAACCGGGACTATAGGCCCTTTTTCTACCAGTGCTAGTACTACTAGGAGTAAGTAATGCGGTGAGATGGCTTCTCGAAAAAGACGAAGGAGAAGCGAAGTCAGCGAAGAGTGAAATGATGGTCGCTTCGTCTGTGCTTTTGTGATTTGACGCCTCACTCCTTTGTGATTTGTGATAGAAGGGACAGGGGAGTAGACTCTGTGCTCTATACTGTACTACATGCGTCCAAGCATGGGAGAAAGAGGAGAGACGTTGCATTTTTCTATTCCTTCAATCAATCAATCAGGGAGCTTCGGTTCCATCTTTTTGGCTTTGGCAACACTGTCCATAATGGTTCCCACGATGCCAAAAGCTATTTTCACATTTGGCTACACATTGTGGATGCCCTTAACCATACCACTTGGTTTTGCTCATGTGTGCTATCTATACAAATCTCAATTATATTGATCTAAAAAATTATAGAATCGAGATTAGTAAAAAGGAGGTGATTTTGCCGCGCGGATGGCGGGGGAGGTTTCTTATTTGAGCAATGCTACATCCACATAATGGTTTACGAAAAGTTACAAACTAATGTGATGTGGGACTATTTAATTGGATTAAAGGAGAGAATTAGGCCCACCCCACCTGAAAATCAGGGGGCATATATAGATTAGATGGAAAGTATACGTAGCAGCTACGTAGCCCTTTGTAAGTCTAGGATTATGCTTCTTATTTTTGGAGGATGTTGTCCTGGCGGTTTGCTAACATGCGGTCCCACGTGTCAGTGCTTTACCAAGCCGACCGCGTCCCACATGAGGCAGAACAACGGCAGAAGTAACACGTGGTTAAGTTGAAGAAGATGAGGGAGAAGCGGATTTAGCAACAAGTGAAATGATGGTTGCTTCGTCCCTCCAACTTAACTGCTGGAAAGGTGCAGCTTTGTGATTTGAGGCCTCATTGCTCATTACTATGCCGGCGCCATGACTGGGGTGCTTCACCCCGGCTGCTCTGCACTGTATTCCGGTATGGCACATGGACCCGGTAGCTTGATGTCCCACATGTCGGTGAAAGGGACTAGAAGATTTATGAAAGCGAACGCTCTACTCTGACGACGGAGGAGTAGACGACATGACGACCCATTGAACTGTCACTTGTATTGTATAGTACTAGTATAGTTTTGCTGTTTCGCACGATCCATCGATACAAACTTGTTTAAACAGGAAAGGGCGGGATTTTCTCCGTGCGGTAGATGATACTGGGCATATATTTCAAAGGCAATTTTAATGTATGCAAACTAAATAATTATAAGTAACAATATGATATCTAGTAAAACTAAAAACACATATGATTTATTGTGTTAGAGTGTAGTAGTAGTGTTGTATTGCATAGTTGTTAGATGTAACATGCGAGAACGTGTAGAGATGTAGTTTTGGAGGGCCTACAGAGAGAAAAGCGTAATACAGTCACCGAACTTCAGAATAAGCTGATTACAGTCACTATATACGTTTTGCGGTGATTATACGGTCACTTGCTCACAGCTCAGAATCGGATTGCACTCTGTTGACCGGCCAAATAGTCTGCGTGGCGCCATGTTGACTAGTTAAATTGACCATGTTCGTTGTGGGTCCCACTTGTTAGTTCACATAGGCAAAAGGTCAAATAAACACAAATTTACACAGGCGCGACAAGGCTCCAACCAGTGCACGGGAATCAGGACCTGATGTGTGCGCATGCTCGTGTAGGTTGAGCACTTGAGCGTGAGAGTGTGTGTTGGTCGTGTGGTGTACTGGTGTGTGCATGCATGCGTGCGTGGCTGCGTGTGAGTGTTGCCTGCGTGCGTAGGTGCATGTGTTTGTGTGAGTGTTGCGTGGATGCAGTTCGTGTGCATGCGTGCGTGTGTGTATAATCATCACACCAGCTCCTGTGTGTTAAAATAGATGGCTCAGCATACCAATAAAAGGCCACCTTGTCCACTGTGCCCGCGGTCATGACTTCGAACCACCGGCCAAATATTTTTTTGTCGTTTGTTTTCATTCTTACTAGCAAGATGCCCATGCGTTGCACATAACATCAAGATGCATTTGTCTGACTTGTTTATCTTGTGAGAGAAAAGGATGAACGGGGGAAGGCCTTATTTGCAAATGTGGACAGGTGTGTGGGTGCCTTTTTGCAAAATTGCCATAGTTTCTTTCATATCCGCCAGATATAAATCGGACGGCCTATATTGCAGGATGGCAGGCACACCATCATCACCAACTCTGTTTTTTATAAGAGTGTATTTTATGTATTTTATAAGAGTGTAGATGTAGAGTAGATACAAGTCGACAGGTGGGCACGATGGTACTGAGATAATGTGATGCAACACTAGAGGTCCCACGTGGAGCATTTAACTGGTCAACTAGTCATGTCATGAGCAAATACAGAGTTGTACGGTGAGCCCGTGACTGCATAATAACCACTAAACGTAAATGGTGACCGTAATGAGTGGATTCTGAAGTCCAATGTACGTATCGTGCTTTCACTTCAAATACAATGATCGTCATTGCATATATCGCGAGAGAAAGATGAAACATGCGTGAATTTTTTGGGTGCTTACATTTAGAGGACCTGGAGATAGTTTTGTGTGCATACGTGAAAGGGGCGTAAGGGGGTTATGCGATGGAGAGAGAGATGCTCTTCTTTTCTCTTTATTATGACTAACTTTGTATATAGTATAAAAATATACAAATTCACTATGCGGAATAAATATCATTGTGGGCACCATGCAATGCAAATTAGCGTTCATACTCCTCCATATAACTTTGTAATGTTGTATATATGTAGAAACTCTAAAATAATTTATTGGCCACACTTTATTCAAAAGGAATGTCGTATGCGAAATAAACGTGAAGAGAGGGCTTTTTAGATCAATGGGGTACGTGATGTAACATGTCTGAATGTGTAGTTGATGCATTTGGCGGGGCCTAGAGAGGTATGTGTGTGTATTACATATCCGAGAGAGGCATGGATAGAGGGGCCGTGTAACGCCCTCGATGCGACTATATCTCCCACGTGTCGAGGCACGACTTAGAGGCATAATCGCATTGAAAGCATATGTCGCAAGTGAGGTAATCTTCACACAACCCATGTAACATAATAAGGGAAAGAGATACATAGTTGGCTTACAATCGCCACTTCACACAATTACATGAATAAGGCATTACAACAACCAAATACAATCAGGGCCCAACTACGGAGCCAAAATAAAAGAAGAACCCCAAATGCGGCAAAGGTCCCCGATCGACCCCAACTGGGCTCCACTACTGATCAACTAGAACGAAAACAACACAAAGGACAAGATCTTCATCGAGCTCCTCCTGAGCTTGGTAGCGTCATCTGCACGGACTCATCGGCACCTGCAAGCTGGTTTTGGAAGTATTTGTGAGCCACGGGGACTCAGCAATCTCGCACCCTCGCGATCAAGACTATTTAAGATTATAGGTAAGGTAAAGTTAGGAGGTGGAGCTGCAGCAAGCGACTAGCATATATGGTGGATAACATACGCACAAGAGAGCGAGAAGAGAAGGCAAAGCACGGTCGATAAAAGTATGATCAAGAAGTGATCCTGGACTACCTACGTCAAGCATAACTCCAACAACCGTTTTCACTTCCCGGACTCCGCCGGAAAGGGACCATCACGGTTACACACTCAGTTGATTCATTTTAATTAATTAAGGTTCAAGTTATCTACAACCGGACATTAACAAATTCCCATCTGCCCATAACCGCGGACACGGCTTTCGAAAGTTTAATCCCTGCAGGGGAGTCCCAACTTAGCCCATGACAAGCTCTCACGGTCAAAAAAGGAATAGACCTCCACCCGAGACATTCCGATCAGACTCGGTATCCCGGTACAACAAGACATTTCGACAGGGTAAAACTAAACCAGCAACGCCGCCCGAGTGTGCCGACAAATCCCGATAGGAGCTGCACATATCTCTTTCTCAGGGCACACTCAGATGAGACTAGCTACGAGTAAAACCAACCCTCAACTTTTCCCGAGGTGGCCCCGCAGGCAGCTCAGGTCGGACCAACACTCAGAGGAGCACTGGCCCGGGGGGGGGGGTTAAAATAAAGATGACCCTCGGGCTGGCCGACCCAAGGGAAAGAAAAGGCTAGGTGGCGCATGGTAAAACCAATGTTGGGCATTGCTGGAAGAGCTTTACTTAAGGCGAACTGTCAAGGGGTTCCCATTATAGCCCAATCGCGTAAGGGACGCAAAATCCGGGAACATAACACCGATATGATGGAAACTAGGGCGGCAAGAGTGGAACAAAACACCAGGCATAAGGCCGAGCCTTCCACCCTTTACCAAGTATATAGATGCATTAAGATAACATGGCAATATAATGATATCCCAACAAGTAAATAAAAGATGTTCCAACAAGGAACGGCCTCCAATCTTCACCTAAAACAAGAAACGCCATAAGAGGGGCTGAGCAAAGCGGTAACATAGCCAATCAACGGTTTGCTAGGACAATGGTGGGTTAGAGGTTTGACATGGCAATTTGGGAGGCTTGCAAGCAAGTGGTAGGCATCGTAGCAATGGCATAGCAAAAGAGCAACCTAGCATAGCAAAGATAGTAGTGATTTCAAGGGTATGATCATCTTGCTTGAAATCCCGCAAGGAAGGAGAACGAGTCCATGAAGAAGACAAACGGACGTAGACGAAGGATCCTCACAAACGCGACGTTAACGGAACCAACCCGAAGAAGCAAACACCGGAAAAGAAGCAAACAACATAGTAAACAACCACCACATAAGCATGGCACGATGCGCAAACAAGTATGATGCATGTTCGGTTTAATGATACATGGCATGGCAAAGTGCACAAACATCCTACAAATTAAGTGGAGCTCAGTATGCATCGGGATGCATATTGACAAAACACCACATCAATTATTTAGTTCTCTCTCGTTTATGTACCCCAAGAATATTAAATGTTGATTAACATGGCAAGAGGTGAAGCACAACAAAACTACCTATCTAGGCAAGTTTAAATGAGGCCGGAAGCAACGAACAACAATTCCGGATAATCCTCATATGCATAATTTAAGGTTTGGTACTGTTCTTCCCTAAACATAATTTTAGAGTTGTTAGGCATGCACAGTAAGGTCACCATGTTAAACTAGGAAAAATTCTACCCCATTTACATATAAAGATTATTAAAATCCGAGTTACGGTTAATTAGTTATGAATTAAATCATTTTAACATGGCATAGGAGCAAATTAATGCAAACAACATTTTAAGCATTTCAAACATAGATGAAAGTTGGATATTATTAATCTACACAAAATTCTGAGCAAGTTTCATATATAAAATATTTTAATCCGATGCACAATCCGATGCACAATTAATCTACACAAAATGCATGAACTAGGGGGACTATTCTGCAAAACTGTTGCTCTCTGGAATAATAGACAAATCGTCGATCTGAAAAAAAAACGATGCAGGCCGAATCCGGGGCAAGCCCATCTGCAGGGAAGGAAAAAACAACAGGGGGGCGCTGGGGGGCGGCTCACCCATGGGCTTGGCCCGATTCGGTGGGGAGGAGGCCGGCTTGGGGCTGCGGGGCTGGGCCGGATCTGGCACGGCGGCCCAGCAGAGAGGAGGGGCTGACGCTGGGCCTCGCGTAGGACGCGGCCCACGTCAGGTGGAGGCGGGCGCTCGTCATCTCCCTCAACAGGAGGTCGAGCGAGGCCATGGCAGGGGCGCCAGCGGCGATCCATGGCGATGGTGGGCGGCGAGAGTCAGGGGATCGACGGGGACGACGGATCTAGAGTGGTGGAGGCCGGATCGGGCTCCGGGGACCCATTCCCGGCGAGAGCGAGGGTTAGGCGCCATGGTGGCGGCGCTGACCAAGGAGGAGAGCAGAGGGGTTAGGGAGAGAAAGAGAGATGGGGAGGAAAGGAAAAGGCGACGGTGGCGTGACCTAGGTTCAAGGCGGTCGGCGACGAGCATGGTCGGGATCGGGCTCCGCCAGCGAGGAGATGGTGCGGCGGGGGTAGACTCCCTTGATCCAGGTCGGGATCGAGGAGGCTACGGGAGGCCGGGAGCGCGTGGCAGATGGGCTCCGCGGGCCCCTCTCGGGCCTGTCAGGGCCGCGGGAGGTGGGAGGAGGCCAGGGGCGACGTGGCGGCTTCCTGGTGGTGGAGGGCGGCGGCTACGGCGGCGCTGGCCGCACAGGCGGTGCCAAGTGGCGAGGTAGGGGTGGTGCGGCGCGGAAATGGAGGTGGGAGGCGGCTAGAGGTAGGTGGGGGGCTAGGGATGCCCAAAAATGTAAGGGGAAGGTCTATATATAGACAATGGGGCTAGGTTAGGGGGATTTTTGTCCGTTCCAGAGCCTCCGATCGCGATCTGACGGACCAGAACGGAGGGGGGGTTTAGATAGGTGGGCTAGTGGGCTATGAAGAGAGGTTGGGCTGAGATGAGAGGAGAGGAGTGCATCCCGGTAACTGTTTCCGGAGATCGAAAACGTCCGACGTTAGACCGGCTATACTGCCGCTATAGTTAATCCGTTGGGGCGTCAAACGGACTCCGAATGCGATGATACATGGCAGGCGGTCTACCTACACTATAATAAGACCGCACGTCAACTCTCACCCCATTCTGAGAACATTTTCCGGCCACTAATAAAATAATATTTCGGACGTGCCGCGGGCGCGTGCAATTGTGTGTGGGCTCAGAACGGACAACGGATGGCACTGGGGAAACCCGGACGGATGCAAGTTTTGAAAACATGATGATGCAATGCACATGATGACATGACAAGATGCAACACACAAGCACATGACACGGCAACGACAACGAATAACTGGAAGACACCTGGCACATCGGTCTCGGGGCGTTACAACACTCCACCACTACGAGAGGATCTCGCCCCAAGATCTAGAATGGCACCGGAGGGAAAGCGGAAGAGATAAGAGAAGAGGTAAAACAAATTGCTTCTTTGACAAACGAGTGAAACCAAGAACCTTGAAAGTTTGAACAAAAGATAGAAAGAAAGCAACGGAGATGAACGAAGTTGAAAAACACTCTGTTAGGGAAAAAGAACAAGGAAGAACAACTTTGGGCAGCACTCCGGTTGAAAAGAGATGCAAGGCTTGATAAGGCAAAAAGAACTTGAACAAAGGGGCACAATACTCCGGTTAAGCAAGATAGGGAAGGAATAAGAGTGATATAATTTGGACAGCACTCCGCCTGTAAATGGAAGGAATTGAACTTGACAAGATGAGAGGATACTTGAAAAGAGGACACAACACTCCGGTTAAAAGGGTAGGCATGAAAAGAACATGATCTTAGGCAAACGAGATGATGGGTTGAGAAGAGCAACATCAGTAGACCTCCAAGAGAAAGAATAGAATAAAGATAATTGAGACAAACGAATATAGAAGACAATGCCAACTTCTGCTACAAAAGAGCTTGAAAAGGCATTTTTAGGAGAAGGGTTTAACGGAGTTGTTGTGAAAACCCACATTGAAAAATAATAAGCTTGATATGGTCTTCAGGAATACCTCTCAAATTATGAGGTGAAAAACCTGCCACTCACGGGAAAAGAATTGGATTGATAAGAACAAGGAGACGAGAAAGTTATATCACCGGGAGGATAAAAGAAGAACTTGGGTCATCTATGAGCACCATAATAGCAACAATCCTTAGGGAAAGCTTTAGGTGAAATATAACCCAAGGTAACTCCAATGACGAGATTGGTGGATTTAAAATACCTCATCTTGGTAACTTGTGAAACACGAAGCACGAAGGGAAAATTATCAAGAATGACATAACACCACCTCAAAATATATGCGTGAAAGAATTGCATTTTGGAATGGAAGATGATGAAAGCTTGTGTTCCCCTGAACAGAATATTGATGAACACTTCGAGAAGAAATTAAATCCTTGATGAACCATCATGTAGAACCTTTATGAAGGACTCCAGTAAACAAAAGATAACGAAAAGAGAGAGAAGTTGCAAACACAAGGTGAAACCTTGTAATGATTTAGATGAACCTCCGTGGTGATATAATTGCGAGAGGTAGGAACTCCGGGAAAAGATAAGATGAACAATTGAGATCAAGAATAAATATGATGAACCACTCCAGAAAACAGGAATTGAATAAACTCGATGAAACAAGAATAAGAACTACATTATGCGTATCCTTCACCAATTTAAAATTGATGACAAGCAATGGAATTGGCATACTACTTATTCTCGTAGAAAGATTAAGAGAGATATAACATAAACTCAATTGACCACCGGTAGGATTGAAGCAACGAATGAATTGATATGATAAGAAAGAAGAAAAATCTTGAACGAACCACCGTAAGCATTGGCAAAGAACAAAGTAAAGGGATAAATCACCGGAAAGGAATTAGAGAACGAATGAAAATACTTGATGGAAATTAGATCCACGAGAACAAAAGATCATGAGCTGATTAGAGAATATTGAATGATGCACCGGTGAGATTTGGGGAACGAGAGCTGAAAGCTGAGAATGAACAAGTCTTCTGAAATGATGGACTCCGGATAATCAAATTGAAAAGGCTCCTGAATTGCTCCGGATGGATAAAAGAATTCTCGCAATCAAACAACTATGAGAGGATGGCCTCGAATTAGAACCACGAATCTCTAAGAGAACGGATAAGATATGTAGGTAAAACTCTTCTTCGGTCTTCAAATAACGACGAGAAACACCACCAAGAATTATTGAGGCACACCGGAATGAAAAATGGAAAAGTTTAACCAACAATGAAAAGAATTTGAAAGATCAAGGAGAAAGGCATTTGACTGATGATAACTCATTCTTACGTCAAACTTGGAAAAGAATTTGAGAGTAACGCCGGGAAAATAAGAAGAGTCAGGTAAGATCCTGGAAAAAGATCTGTGGCTTAGGGCCCACTCAAAAGAAACACCGTTGAACGATTTGAAGAGAGATAATGCACCGGTTGAAATAAAAGGCTTGAATGAGAGAACATCCTCGAAAGATCTTGAACGAATGCATAGTGGAAACATGAATCTTCGAGATATCTTGAGCATTCCGGAAAAATTGAATAGCGAGAAATGAATGAATATGAGGAGCACCGTCAAGAGAAGGTATTTGAAACGAGAAAAGGGGATATAATCGACAAATCTTGACTTGAATCCACCGGAGAAGGAAAGAAAGAAGAATGACGAACTTGAAGCTCCATTAGAAACTTCATGAGAATCACCGGATAAGAACATTGAAGGAAAAGAATGGAGAGACTTCACATCAATAAGATGGATACTTGATCAATAATTCTGAATCCTTCAAGAAAACAAGGGTGGGAGGGCGGGAAAACAAAGACAACTTGGGATGGATGAACGAACACCGTTGAGAAAGCTGAGATTGGATCTTGCGAATGTTGAAATGTTCGGATCCACTTGAAGAGAAACACACCGGTGAAAAGGATTGACATGACAATCTTGATTATCATGAAGGATTGGTATTCACATCGGAGTATGAAAACACCATTTGGGGAAGGTATGGAATCAAAATTTGACTTCGAAGCAACTCGAATACCACAACTCAAAAACAAAACAAAGGATTGGCTTGCAAAATAAGCCGGAACAAACATATGATAGAGATTTCGTCCGAAGTTTTCGTGGTGGGGCCTACACGGGCTCGATCGTACAACACCATCATGTACAAGGCAGTGCACATGACATACAAAGCGTCCCCGAGTCGGCATAGCCAAGGACTCTTTAAGACACAACGAGACCACTGTAAAACCGACCGTGAATAGGCAGACCACTAGACGTCGAACCCCAATTTCATATCATACATTTGTAGGAAAGATATCCTAAGAGCTACTTGAATTCCCACCTATGAAACTCCCGAAATTTTCCGGTTATGCAATCAGGTGTTGGGGATACAGGGGAAGCATAATATCTCACCCAAACTAGCAAATCCTACATCCAGCTGTATCCATCCTTCAACACATAACCAAGAAACCTTCAGAAATCATCTACCTCAACCTTCGAAAAGCATCCGTTATACAAGTTATGGCGATACTCCCGAACTCCCGCCCCAGTACTGGGTGGCGTCGAGGTTATCTCACCAACGAACTGCATAAAAGAGATTTTCGATGTCGGCGAACATATCTCAAGTATTCCAGAATTGCAACGATAAAATTATGATGACAACACCTCATAGCTCAACTCCCCGGGACACTTCCATTAAACCCCTGATAGGAGGCACCAAGACAGTATTCTCATCATAATCCATCAGAACGATTCCAAGATACTCGCGCGATCCTAAAATTTTTTTTAGTGAAATTTGAGAAGAGAAGAGTCAAAACTCTACGTCAGGATGCCTTACCAGAGAGATGAGGAGACTGGGAAGTAAAAATAATTCCTAAGCTCTCCGATATATAATTCCTAAATGACTCAAAACATTTTTTTCTAGACACAACTCGGCCGCTAATAACGATTAAGCAATGGGGCTCCTAAGGTCGAGGAAGGCTCTGATTACCAACTTGTAACGCCCTCGATGCGACTATATCTCCCACGTGTCCAGGCACGACTTAGAGGCATAATCACATTGAAGGCATATGTCGCAAGTGAGGTAATCTTCACACAATCCATGTAACATAATAAGGGAAAGAGATACATAGTTGGCTTACAATCGCCACTTCACACAATTACATGAATAAAGCATTACAACAACCAAATACAATCAGGGCCCGACTACGGAGCCAAAATAAAAGAAGAACCCCAAATGCGGCAAAGGTCCCCGATCGACCCCAACTGGGCTCCACTACTGATCAACTAGAACGAAAACAACACAAAGGACAAGATCTTCATCGAGCTCCTCCTGAGCTTGGTAGCGTCATCTGCACGGACTCATCGGCACCTGCAAGCTGGTTTTGGAAGTATCTGTGAGCCACGGGGACTCAGCAATCTCTCACCCTCGCGATCAAGACTATTTAAGCTTATAGGTAAGGTAAAGTTAGGAGGTGGAGCTGCAGCAAGCGACTAGCATATATGGTGGCTAACATACGCACAAGAGAGCAAGAAGAGAAGGCAAAGTACGGTCGATAAAAGTATGATCAAGAAGTGATCCTAGACTACCTACGTCAAGCATAACTCCAACAACCGTGTTCACTTCCCGGACTCCGCCGGAAAGGGACCATCACGGTTACACACTCAGTTGATTCATTTTAATTAATTAAGGTTCAAGTTATCTACAACCGGACATTAACAAATTCGCATCTTCCCATAACCGTGGGCACGACTTTCGAAAGTTTAATTCCTGCAGGGGAGTCCCAACTTAGCCCATGACAAGCTCTCACGGTCAACGAAGGAATAGACCTCCACCCGAGACATTCCGATCAGACTCGGTATCCCGGTACAACAAGACATTTCGACAGGGTAAAACTAAACTAGCAACGCCGCCCGAGTGTGCGGACAAATCCCGATAGGAGCTGCACATATCTCTTTCTCAGGGCACACTCAGATGAGACTAGCTACGAGTAAAACCAACCCTCAAGTTTCCCCGAGGTGGCCCCGCAGGCAGCTTAGTTCGGACCAACACTTAGAGGAGCACTGGCCCGGGGGGTGTTAAAATAAAGATGACCCTCGGGCTGGCCGACCCAAGGGAAAGCAAAGGCTACGTGGCGAATGGTAAAACCAATGTTGGGCATTGCAAGAGTGGAACAAAACACCAGGCATAAGGCCGAGCCTTCCACCCTTTACCAAGTATATAGATGCATTAAGATAACATGGCAATATAATGATATCCCAACAAGTAAATAAAAGATGTTCCAACAAGGAACGGCCTCCAATCTTCACCTGCAACTAGCAACGCTATAAGAGGGGCTGAGCAAAGCGGTAACATAGCCAATCAACGGTTTGCTAGGACAATGGTGGGTTAGAGGTTTGACATGGCAATTTGGGAGGCTTGCAAGCAAGTGGTAGGCATCTTAGCAATGGCATAGCAAAAGAGCGAGCAAACTAGCATAGCAAAGATAGTAGTGATTTCGAGGGTATGATCATCTTGCCTGAAATCCCGCAAGGAAGGAGAACAAGTCCATGTAGAAGACAAACGGACGTAGACGAACGGATCCTCACAAACGCGACGTTAACGGAACCAACCCGAAGAAGCAAACACCGGAAAAGAAGCAAACAACATAGTAAACAACCACCACATAAGCATGGCACGATGCGCAAACAAGTATGATGCATGTCCGGTTTAATGATACATGGCATGGCAAAGTGTACAAACAATCCTACAAATTAAGTGGAGCTCAATATGCATCGGGATGCATATTGACAAAACACCACATCAATTATTTATTTCTCTCTCGTTTATGTACCCCAACAATATTAAATGTTGATTAACATGGCAAGAGGTGAAGCACAACAAAACTACCTATCTAGGCAAGTTTAAATGAGGCCGGAAGCAACGAACAACAATTCCGGATAATCCTCATATGCATAATTTAAGGTTTGGTACTGTTCTTCCCTAAACATAATTTTAGAGTTGTTAGGCATGCAAAGTAAGGTCACCATGTTAAACTAGGCAAAATTCTACCCCATTTACATATAAAGATTATTAAAATCCAAGTTACGGTTAATTAGTTATGAATTAAATCATTTTAACATGGCATAAGAGCAAATTAATGCAAACAACATTTTAAGCATTTCAAACATAGATGAAAGTTGGATATTATTAATCTACACAAAATTCTGAGCAAGTTTCATATATAAAATATTTTAATCCGATGCACGGTTAGTGAGTTATTAAATGCATGAACTATGGGGACTGTTCTGCAAAACTGTTGCTCTCTGGAATAATAGACAAATCGCCGATCTGAAAAAAAATGATGCGGGCCGAATCCGGGGCAAGCCCATCAGCAGGGAAGGAAAAAACAACAAGGGGGCGTTGGGGGGTGGCTCACCCATGGGCTTGGCCCAATTCGGTGGGGAGGAGGCCGGCTTGGGGCTGCGGGGCTGGGCCGGATCTGGCACGGCGGCCCAGCAGAGAGGAGGGGCTGACGCTGGGCCTCGTGCAGGACGCGGGCCATGTCAGGTGGAGGCGGGCGCTCGTCATCTCCCTCAACAGGAGGTAGAGCGAGGCCATGGCAGGGGCGCCAGCGGCGATCCGTGGCGATGGCGGGCGGCGAGAGTCAGGGGATCGACGGGGACGACGGATCCGAAGTGGTGGAGGCCGAATCTGGCTCCGGGGACCCATTCCTGGCGGGGGCGAGGGTTAGGCGCCATGGTGGCGGCGCTGACCAAGGAGGAGAGCAGAGGGGTTAGGGAGAGAAAGAGAGATGGGGAGGAAAGGAAAATGCGACGGCGGCGTGACCTGGGTTCAAGGCGGCCGGCGCGAGCATGCTCGGGATCGGGCTCCGGCAGCGAGGAGATGGTGCGGCGGGGGTAGACTCCCTCGATCCAGGTCGGGATTGAGGTGGCTGCGGGAGGCCGCGCGCGCGCGGAAGATGGGCTCCGCGGGCCCCTCTCGGGCCTGGCAGGGCCGCGGGAGGTGGGAGGAGGCCAGGGGCAACGTGGCGGCTTCCTGGTGGTGGAGGGCGGCGGCTGCGGCGGCGCTGGCCGCACAGGCGGTCCCAAGTGGCGAGGTAGGGGTGGTGCAGCGGGGAAATGGAGGTGGGAGGCGGCTAGAGGTAGGTGGGGGCTAGGGATGCCCAAAAATGGAAGGGGAAGGTCTATATATAGACAAGGGGGCTAGGTTAGGGGGATTTTTGTCCGTTCCGGAGCCTCCGATCGCGATCTGACGGACCAGAACGGAGGGGGGGTTTAGATAGGTGGGCTAGTGGGCTGTGAAGAGAGCTTGGGCTGAGATGAGAGGAGAGGAGTGCAGCCCGGTAACTGTTTCCGGAGACCGAAAACGTTCGACATTAGACCGGCTATACTGCCGCTATAGTTATCCGTTGGGGCGTCAAACGGACTCCGTATGCGATCAAACTTGGCAGGCGGACTACCTACACTATAATAAGACCGCACGTCAACTCTCACCCCATTCCGAAAACATTTTCCGGCCACTAATAAAATAATATTTCGGATGTGCCGCGGGCGCGTTCAAGTGTGTGTGGGCTCAGAACGGACAACGGATGGCACTGGGGAAACCCGGACGGATGCAAGTTTTGAAAACATGATCATGCAATGCACATGATGACATGACAAGATGCACACGCAAGCACGTGACACGACAACGACAACGAATAACTGGAAGACACCTGGCACATCGGACTCGGGGCGTTACAGGCCGACTGGGGGGCGTGGGAGAGATAGCATGAGAAATGAGAATGTTCTAGAGAGAGACGAATATGACATCATGACAAGAGATTCCATTCCCTTGAGTTTGTATATGCAAGGGGGGAGGGAATAGAGGCGCCAGGAGAAATTTTCTGTGTGTGTGGTGTTTGTTTTGGTATGTGTGGGTGTGAGAAGATAATGAGACGAGGGGGCAGAGGGTGTGTCACCGCGTGAGGTCCGGTGGGTCGAGGTGAGGCCCTTCGTTCTGTTCCGTCCTGCGCCACATTGGTCGGCCCGTGACGCATTTAGGAAGACCCATGGATGACTAGTCGTACAAGACAAAGATAGCAGAATTGTGAAGGACTCTGTGTCCACTGACAAAGCCGGCTAGGATTTGTAACCCTAGGTTCTCAGACTAAGGTAACCCCTTTATCTTTGATATTACTATTCATCCAACCTAACTTTAAGGGGCATCCTACAGAATGCTCTGCTAGAATCATACCCGTCGATTAGGAAGAGAGGTGTGAGACAATGCGTGAGAGACAGGCGTAAAGATAATGTGCGTACACGAGACACGTAGGCAGGTCCATGTATATAGAAAGGGTTGATGAGGATTGCGCATGTGTATGTTTGCGTGAGGAAGAGTGCTTGTGATAAAGGTTAGTGAAAACAGTTGTAAATGGTTACGAGAGGGAGGGAGGGTTATATCTAGAGCATGTGTGCAAGAAAGACACCTCGGGAGAGAGTGTGTGAGTATGTGTGAGAGACCACCGATGGAGAGTGAAACTACACATAAAATACTGCTCTACACATTGATTAAAGATATAAATTGTATCCAAATATTAGGATGGGTTCATGATATTTGCAATTCGCGTAAGGAGCGGTCATTGATCCATCAGACATCTAGATTCTATCGAATTTGAGCATGTCTATGTTATTATTCGACACAATTGATCCACATAGTTAGTATTTTGAACTCCAGAAAATGCATCGCTTTAGCAGTCGAATATAAACATGAGTATAGTTCATGTTGTGTGTGTAAAGCACATTATACATATGAAAGTTACACAATGGACATTATAAATAGCTACTACCTATGAACTAGCATACATTTGAATTCAACTTAAGGTGGTTTAAAAAAATCGAATTCAACATGAAGTCCATTCAATTATTTTTTATTTGATATCATGGCATTTGTAAACCATACCTAAATTATGGGGGCACCAATCTTTGCTCTGGTTTTGTACATAATAGCATATGTAGTCGTGTACAAAATAGATTCAAATTTAGCTCCTCCATTCCAAAATAATCGTAGTTATAGGATTTTCAAGTGTCAAAATTTCAAAAAGAAGCAGATAATTTAATGAGGTTTTCAAACATACAAGGTCAAATATAACGTTGTATATTTAGGTCAATCCTCATAGTTCAAGAGTACTCTAAACGTGAATGCTTGTGTTTCAAAATTTCGAACGAAGCGCCAAAAGAGCCTCTACTCGCCCGAAACAGCGTGAGACCAATGTTTGGTAGTACAAGGAAATTACTTTTCTAATAACTCCGACCCGTGAAACCTACCGGCCCGACGTCCAAAGGTCTAAACCGGGATAGGTTTGTAGCTTCATCTAGACGCCACGCAACCGTATCCGAAAAACATTCATACACAATGGCCGCCTTAGGACACATGCACGCGGCCGAAATCGCTCCCGCCCACTATTTGGGACATCTGGGATTACCATCCTACCCCCGACCCGCAGTAGGTCCGAAATTAAAGAGGGGGCAAAGTTTGTACTTTCCCCAAATTTCAAACAAGCGTGTCCCATCTTCTGTTCAAAAAAGCCAAAAAAAGCGCGTCCCAGACTGAAACATGGTTCCCCCAACCTGTCTGATTCCCTATTCGTACTCCGTGGGCGCCAAAACTACCTCTCCACCAGCCGTGAAACCCCGGTGTCCTCCGTCCACCACCCCATCCCACCCATCAACCGCCGCCCTCCTCCATCACGCCGGAGCCGATACCCCGACGTCGTCGTCCACCGCAACCTCAACCGCAACGCCCTCCACGGCTAGTAGTTGAAGCCGAGGCTGAGCCGTCCGTACCCGAGCCAGTTCAACCACGCTGTCCTGCGCCTCACCGCTGCCGCTCCAACTTCGCCACCCTCCACCGCACAGGAGTTGTTCCTGCTACGCCGTCCTTCGCCGCTTCGGATCTGCTTCCCCTCCACTGACATACGGCCACTGCAACACAGTCAACAATTTGGCCATGGGTTCGTCCAAGCCTGCACCCTCCAGAACATCGGTTTCCCCGGTAAAAATAAGAAAATCGGTGCGACTTGTGGAGGTGACCACACCGGAAACCGAAAAAGGTACTCCTCTTCCCTTATTCGTGCAAATCTTATGTCTCTGCTTGCATGGTATTCATCCCACAGAAGACACTAGTTGATCGCTTCTTCTTGATACTAGATGTTCCTAGTAACTCGCGATGCACAGATTTCTCCTCATATACTATTTCACCTTAGCTATAGGTCCGTCGCCCCCCTGAATTCCAATTTCTGGCCACTTGATTCCCAATTAACGGAAGCATTCCCCGGCGATAGGATGGCTGATTTTGGTGTGTACACATGCGACAGCACATGTCAGTGAGGGTGTGTTCCCTTGGTTGGGTTTGCGGCGTGCAGGAGCGACTGCCTGAGGGTGCGGTGCGACCGCGGCGTGCAGGAGCGACCGTGCGAGGGTGCGGTGCGACCGCGTTAGCCGTGCACAAGTGTACCTCCTTCTCATTTTGAAAACTTTAGGCAAGCTTGGCAAAAATGTGTGGCGAAGTTTGGCAATGCAAGGCCTAGACCCAAACAGGATAAGTACATACGTACTAGGAGTACTAGTGTTAAAAAGGAAAGACTGGGGTTTCCTTCGTGGGATTTAATCGATACATATCCTTGTTTCACGTGTCATTTAATGCGTATTTTTTTCTCCAAAGACCAAACAGCTAACCATCTCACTCCTCATCGCTTGATTAATGCAGCGCCATGCAAACCAACCTTCTCACTTCCGCATGCATGCAGGGGATATTAATGTCCTTGGTTGCTAACCCCATCAATTTTGCCTCGATTAGTGTTAGTGGCCCTTTGCAAATTGTAATTTTGATATACTGGCCTTGTGTACAAAAAAATGGAGGTAGTAACTATATTTGACTTCCTTCCCCATTGCGGTGATGTCGACGATATTTTTTTGGGTGGTTTGGCGAAGTGCGTTTGACGGAGAACACCATTGAGGGAGACCACGGTAAGTCGTTCGCAAGTGCCGCCTGCAAGCCGAGACAACCGCCTTATTTGCATCCAGGAAGTCGTTTCTAGTACTACTAGGAGTAAGTAATTTGGTGAGATGGCTTCTCGAAGAAGACGATGGAGAAGCGGAGTCAGCGAAGAGTGAAATGATGGTTGCTTCATCCGTGCTTTTGTGATTTGACGCCTCACTCCTTTGTGATTTGTGATAGAAGGGACAGGGGAGTAGACTCTGTGCTCTATACTGTACTACATGCGTCCAAGCATGGGAGAAAGAGGAGAGACATTGCATTTTTCTATTGCTTCAATCAATCAATCAGGGAGCTTCAGTTCCATCTTTTTGGCTTTAGCAACACTGTCCACAATGGTTCCCACGATGCCAAAAGCTATTTTCACATTTGGCTACACATTGTGGATGCCCTTAACTGTACCACTTGGTTTTGCTCATGTGTGCTATCTATACAAATCTCAATTATATTGATCTAAAAAATAATAGAATCGAGATTAGTAAAAAGGTGATTTTGTAGCGCGGATGGCGGGGGAGGTTTCTATTTTCAGCAATGCTACATCCACGTAATGGTTTATGTAAAGTTACGAACTGATGTGATGTGGGACTATTTGATTGGATTAAAGGAGAGGATTAGGCCCACCCCACCTGAAAATCAGGGGGGCATATATAGATTAGATGGAAAGTATATGTAGCCTCTACGTAGCCCTTTGTAAGTCTAGGATTAGGTTTCTTATTTTCGAATGACGTTGTCCTGGTGGTTTGCTAACATGCGGTCCCACGTGTCAGTGATTTACCAAGCTGATTCGCGTCCCACATGAGGCAGAACAATGGCAGAAGCAACACGTGGTTAAGTTGAAGAAGACGAGGGAGAAGTGGATTCAGCAACGAGTGAAATGATGGTTGCTTCGTCCCTCCAACTTAACTGCTGGAAAGGTGCAACTTTGTGATTTGATGCCTTATTGCTCATTACTACACCGGCGCCATGACTGGGGTGCTTCACCCCGGCTGCTCTGCACTGTATTCCGGTATGGCACATGGACCCTGTAGCTTGATGTCCCACATGTCGGCGAAAGGGACTAGAAGATTTATGAAAGCGAGCGCTCTACTCTTACAACGGAGGAGTAGACAACACGACGGCCCAGTGAACTATCACTTCTACTGTATAGTACTAGTATAGTTTTGTTGTTTCGCACGATCCATCGATACAAACCCGATTAAACAGGAAAGGGCAGGATTTTTCCCGCCCAGTAGATGATACTGGCCATACATTTCAAAGGCAATTTTAATGTATGCAAACTGAATAATTATAAGTAACAATATGATATCTAGTAAAACTAAAAACACATATGATTTATTGTGTTAGAGTGTAGTAGTAGTGCTGTATTGCATAGATGTTAGATGTAACATACGAGAATGTGTAGAGATGTAGTTTTTGAGGGCCTACAGAGAGAAAAGTGTAATACAATCACCGAACTTCAGAATAAGCTGATTATGGTCACTATATACGTTTTGCGGTGATTATACGATCACTTGCTCACAGCTCAGCATCGGATTGCACTCTGTTGACCGGCCAAATAGTCTGCATGGCGCCATGTTGACTAGTTAAATTGACCATGTTTGTTGTGGGTCCCACCTGCCAGTTCGCATAGGCAAAAGGTCAGATAAACACAAATTTACGCAGGCACGACAAGGCTCCAACCCGTGCGCGGGAATCACCTGGTTGTGTATGTGTTTGTGAGGACCTGATGTGGGCGCATGCACGTGTAGGTTGAGCACTTGACCGTTAGAGTGTGTGTTGGTCGTGTGGTGTACTGGTGTGTGCATGCATGTGTGCGTGTGTGCGTGTGAGTGTTGCGTGCGTGCGTGTGAGTGTTGCATGCGTGTGTGGCTGCGTGTGAGTGTTGCGTGCGTGCGTGGGTGCATGTGTTTGTGTGAGTGTTGCGCGGATGCAGTTTGTGTGCATGCGTGCGTGTGTGTATAATCACCACACCAGCTCCTGTGTGTTAAAACAGACAGCTCAGCATACCAATACAAGGCCACCTTGTCTGCTGTGACCGCAGTCTTGACTTCGAACCATCGTCCAAATATTTTTTGTCGTTTGTTTTCATTCTTCTAGCAAGATGCCCGTGCGTTGCACTTAACATCAAGATGCATTTGTATGACTTGTTTATCTTGTGAGATAAAAGAATGAACAAGGGAAGGTCTTATTTGCAAATGTGGAGAGGTGTGTGGGTACCTTTTTGCAAAATTGCCATAGTTTCTTTCCTATCCGTTAGATATAAATCGGACGGCCTATATTGCAGGATGACAGGCACACCATCATCACCAACACTGTTTTTTATAAGAGTGTATTTTATAGGAGTGTAGATGTAGAGTAGATACAAGTCGACAGGTGGGCACGATGGTAGTGAGATAATGTGATGCAACACTAGAGGTGCCACGTGGACCGTTTAACTGGTCAACTAGTCATGTCATGAGCAAATACAGAGTTGTAGGGTGAGCCCATGACTTCATAATAACCACTAAACGTAAATGGTGACTGTAATGAGTGGATTCTGAAGTCCAATGTACGTATCGTGCTTTCGCTTCAAATACAATGATCATCATTGCATATATTGCGAGAGAAAGATGAAACATGCGTGAAATTTTTTGGGGCTTACTTTTAGAGGACCCGGAGATAGTTTTGTGTGCATACGTGAAAGGGGCGTAAGGGGGGGGGGTATGCGATGGAGAGAGAGATGCTCTTCATTTCTCTTTATTATGACTAACTTTGTATATAGTATAAAAATATACAAATTCATTGTGCGGAATAAATATCATTGTGGGCACCATGCAATGCAAATTAGTGTTCGTACTCCTCCATATAACTTTGTAATGTTGTATATATGTAGAAACTCTAAAATAATTTATTGGCCACACTTTATTCAAAAGGAATTTCGTATGTGAAATAAATGTGAAGAGAGGGCTTTTTAGATCAATGGGGTACGTGATGTAACATGTGTGAATGTGTAGTTGATGCATTTGGCGGGGCCTAGAGAGGTATGTGTGTGTATTACTTATTCGAGAGAGGCATGGATAGAGGGGCCGACGGGGGGCGTGGGAGAGATAGCATGAGAAATGAGACTAGTCTAGAGAGAGAGAAATGAAATGACGTCACGACAAGAGATTCCATTCCCTTGAGTGTGTATATGCAAGGGGGGAGGGAATAGAGGCACTAGGAGAAATTTTCTGTGTGTGTGGTGTTTTGTTGGTATGTGTGGGTGTGAGAAGATAATGAGACAAGGGGGCAGAGGGTGTGTCACCGCTTGAGGTCCGGTGGGTTGAGGTGAGGCCCTTCGTTCTGTTCCGTCCTGCGCCACATTGGTCGGCCCGTGACACATTTAGGAAGACCCATGGATGACTAGTCATACAAGACAAAGATAGCAGAATTGTGAAGGACTCTGTGTCCACTGACAAAGCCGGCTAGGATTTGTAACCCTAGGTTCTCAGACTAAGGTAACCCCTTTATCTCTGATATTACTATTCATCGAACCTAACTTTAAGGGGCATCCTATAGAATGCTCTGCTAGAATCATACTCGTCTATTAGGAAGAGAGGTGTGAGACAATGCGTGAGAGACAGGCGTAAAGATAATGTGCGTACATGAGACACGTAGGTAGGTCCATGTATATAGAAAGGGTCGATGAGGATTGGAGGGTTATATCTAGAGCATGTGTGCAAGAAAGACACCTCGGGCGAGAGTGTGTGAGTATGTGTGAGAGACCACTGATGCAGAGTGAAACTACATGTAAAAGACTGCTCTACACATTGATTAAAGATATAAATTGTATCCAAATATTAGGATGGGATCATGATATTTGCAATTCGCGTATGGAGCGATCAGTGATCCATCAGACATCTAGATTCTATCGAATTTGAGTATGTCTATGTTATTATTCGACACAATTGATCCACATTGTTAGTATTTTGAACTCCAGACAATGCATCGCTTTAGCAATCGAATATAAACGTGAGTATAGTTCATGTTGTGTGTGTAAAGCACATTATACATACGAAAGTTACGAAATGGACATTATAAATAGCTACTACCTATGAACTAGCATACATTTGAATTCAACTTAAGGTGGTTTAAAGAATCGAATTCAACATGAAGTCCATTCAATTATTTGAATTTGATATCACGGCATTTGTAAACCATACCTAAATTATGGGGGCACCAATCTTTGCTCTGGTTTTGTACATAATAGCATATGTAGTCGTGTACAAAATAGATTCAAATTTAGCTCCTCCATTCCAGAATAATCATAGTTAAAGGATTTTCAAGTGTCAAAATTTCAAAAAGAAGCGGATAATTTAATGAGGTTTTCAAACATACAATGTCAAATATAACATTCTATATTTAGGTCAATCCTCATAGTTCAAGACTACTCTAAACGTGAATACTTGTGTTTCAAAATTTCGAATGAAGCGCCAAAAGAGCCTCTACTCGCCCAAAACCGCGTGAGACCAATGTTTGGTAGTACAAGGAAATTACTTTTCTAATAACTCCGACCCGTGAAACCTACCGGCCCAACATCCAAAGGTCTAAACCGGGGTAGGTTTGTAGCTTCATCTAGACGCCACGCAACTGCATCCGAAAAACATTCATAAACAATGGCCGCCTAAGCACACATGCACGCGGACGAAATCACTCCCGCACACTATTTGGGACACCTGGGATTACCATCCTACCCCCGACCCGCAGTAGGTCCGTAATTTAAGAGGGGGGCAAAGTTTGTACTTTCCCCAAATTTCAAACAAGCGCGTCCCATATTCTGTTAAAAAAGCCAAAAACAAGCGCGTCCCAGACCGAAACATGGTTCCCCCCCACCCGTCCAATTCCCCATTCGTACTCCGTGGGCGCCAAAACTACCTCTCCACCAGCCGAGAAACCCCGACGTCCTCCGTCCGCCACCCCATCCCAGCCATCAACCGCCGCCCTCCACCATCACGCTGGAGCCGATACCCCGACGTCGCCGTCCACCGCAACCTCAACCGCAACGCCCTCGACAGCTAGTATTTGAAGCCGAGGCCGAGCCGTCCGTACCCGAGCCAGTTCAACCACGCCGTCCTACGCCTCACCGCTGCCGCTCCAACTTCGCCACCCTCAACCGCACCGAAGTTGTTCCTGCTACGCTGTCCTTCGCCGCCTCAGATCTGCTTCCCCTCCGCCGACATACGGCCACTGCAACACAGTCAACAATTTGGCCATGGGTTCGTCCAAGCCTGCACCCTCCAGAACATCAGTTTCCCCGATCAAAAGAAGAAAATCGGCGCGACTTGCGGAGGTGACCACACCGGCAACCGAAAAAGGTACTCCTCTTCCCTTATTTGTGCAAATCTTATGTCTCTGCTTGCACGGTATTCATCCCACAGAAGACACTAGTTGACCGCTTCTTCTTGATACTAGATGTTCCTAGTAACTCGCGATGCACAAGGTTTCTCCTCATATACTATTTCACCTTAGCTAGAGGTCCGTCGCGCCCCTGAATTTCATTTTCTAGCCACTTGATTCCCAATTAACGAAAGCATTCCCCGGCGTAACAGGCGCTAGTACGCCTATTACGCCAAGGAAGCAGCGCCTTGGTGTTTATCTTAGGGGCGTGTGCGGCCTAGAGCTGCTGGCGCCCGATCTGGAGGTCGACCGGGATTAAAGGGATGGCCTGGGGGCGCTGCCAAGCACGGCGGTGGTGTGAGGTCGATGGGAGGGCGGGGCAGCGGAGGCAGGGGTCTGGGCCGGTGGTCGCTGGCGGTTCGAGAAAGATCGTCAATAGTGACTGGCGGGAGGTAGACGAAGGCCATCTTCCCGTTCCTTATAGATCGGAGGGTTCATTAAAAAATCGACTGACCTATTTATTTTCAGTCAACTATTATCTTGGATATGACCACATGTGGTGGTGTGCTGGAGGAGTACCTGCAGTTCCTGTGCACATATATTGCAAAATCATACAGAGTAGAATCTAATTTTGTTTGCCATGCAATGTTGTAGAGCTATCATATGTCTCCTGTCATTTATTTTTCAGCCATCTGCTATCTACTACTTTTACAGTGCACTAGTTCTGCACACACTTCACCCTTACTCACTACTTTTACAGTGCACCATCTGGTATTTCAGAATCTACTGCCATGAGAGAAGCCAAAAAGAAAAGAGAGAAGTCGCTCCAGTTTGGTGAGTGGCTAGGCAAGACACGTTTCAACGCTTTAAAGGGTGCAGTGTTAGCAGATGGAGACGGGGAACGTAGCATTAGAGTTGATGACCTTGCTCGCAATGAACCACCATCCCAGGTGCTTGCTTTAACTTCGCAGTGTCATATGTGGTTGCATGTTCCATATGGTGTCTAGCTTGTATTCGAAAGGCCGAAGTCGGTAAGATAAGGAAAGATATATTTTTTACATGAACCACCATCCCGTGAGCACCAGAAGACAAATAGCTAGTCAGGGCACTGGCCGAGACAGTGATAAGCCCAGCAAAGATAGGCATCACCTGGAAGCCAATTAAAAAGCTGCGATGGTGGTGAAGCAGCCCGCCTCCCACCAGGCTCTCCACTCCTAGATGATCATGCTCACCACTCCAGCCGTATGTCTAGCTTGTATTCCTTCCAATTTGGTTAAATTGCATCTGCTTAGCTTACACATTATACCTTTGAATATGACATGCCTTTCTGTTTTTGGTACACACTAGTACATCTGTGTATTAACCATGTTCTTACATCAAACTAATGTTGTTGTGTATCCCTCATCAATCACTTATGACGAGGCAGGCAGGCAAGGGGACTGCTCCACATTTAAAGAATGCAGTGTCAGCCTCCTAACATGATTCTCAAGAAACAGAAATGCTAGATGAAGATAGTGAATGTAGCTCTGTAGTTGATTACAGCATTTCCCCTACACTAGCATCACAGATGCTTGCTCTAACTTGGCAGCGTGATATGTGGTTGCATGTTGCATATGGTGTCTAGATTGTAATTCTTCCAATCTGGTTAAACTGCATGTGCTAGTCTGCTTAGCTTATACATTATACCTATTAATGTGACATGCCTTCCTATATTTAGTACATAGTACATCTGTCTATTAAGCATGTCCTTACATAAAACTATTGTTTTTTGGTATCCCGCATCAATCAACATGACGAGACACCTTTAGTATATGCAGTGCGATATTAGTTGCATCTTTCATATGATTTATAGCATGCACTGCTTCTAATTTGTTGAAATTCCATTTATGATGGGACGCTTTTAACTTGGCAGAGTCATATTGGTTGCATCTTTCATGTGGTGTCTAGCTTGCATTGCTTCTTATTTGCTGTAATGGTTTCTGCTTAGTTTACACAAACAGTTGTGAACATGCCATGCCGTCCTGTTTTTCGTACATATTCCATCCTGGTATCATGTGTTTGCCTTACATCAAAGTAGTGATTGTCAGTATCATGCATGAATGAGTTCTGAAGAGAGAATTTTATTGCTTTTTCTTGTCGGTTTTACTTGACAATTCAAAATCAATAAAGCGGAAGGAAGTTAGCAAGGCAGCGGATAAAGGTGCTCCTTCCGAACGGAGGGCCTCTACAGTTTGTACTCCTCCACACCCCCAAGATGATTTCCAAGACAACACATGCATAGACACTCAACAAAGCTGTGTTTATGATGAGCACGTCTCCCCTAGTGCAGCATCACCGGTGCTCCCTCTAACTTAGCACTGTTATATGTGGTTGCATGTTATGTGTGATGTCTAGCATGTATTGCTTCTAATTTTGTTGAATTCCATCTGCTTACTTTACACATTATACTTGAATAAGACACGTGTTCCTGTTTCTAGAACATTCAATATCTGTCTATCACACCATGTTCTTACATCAAATTAGTACTGTTGTGTAACCTGCAACAATCACTTATCATAAGACACGTTTGACTTCGGAGTGTGATATAGGTTACATCTCACATTCTTTTCTAGCTTGTATTACTAATTTGTTGAACTGGCACTTATGACGAGACAGTTTTAACTTGGTAGAGTGATATTCATTGCATTTTTCATATGGTGTCTATCTTTTATTGCTTCTAATTTGTTGAAATGCCTTCTCCTTAGTTTACACATCATAAGCTGTGAATATGCAATGCTGTGAATATGCAATGGCACTAATGACGAGAGACCTCTAACATGGTAGTGTGATGTTGTTTGCATCTTGCATATGATTTATTTCTTGTACTGCTTCACATTTGTTTAAACGCCATTTATGATGAGGCACTGTTAACTTGGCAGAGCGATATTTGTAGCATCTTTCATATGGTGTCTACCTTCCATTGCATTGCTTCTAATTTGGTGAAATGTCTTCTTCTTAGTTTACACATCATAGTTCTCATTATCTCTTCCGTCCTATTTTTCATACATATTACATCCTCCTATCATGTGGTTGTCTAACATCAAAGTTCAGTTCGTCTGCATCACGCATCAATTTGTTCTGAAGAACTAAATTGTTATTCATTTTTCTTGTCGGCTTGACTTAACATGGCACAGAGAAAGAGGAAGAAACACAGAATGGCAGGGAATGAGAAGCAGATGAATCCTGCAGATTCTGCTGGTACTGATGGTGCAATAGAAAGTCAAAGTCCAGCAGAAAATTCTACAAACACGGCATCCCATGCTACACGAGTTGCAAAAAAGACAAATATAAACAAATAGCTGCCACCAAACAAGCAGAGACCCCTAGTTCTTGCAACACCTACTACAGTACTACCAGCTGCACGACCTACTCGTGCGTCAACTAAGCTAGCAGCACGTTCCCAAGCTCCCTTGCGACCTGACACTACTTCCCAAGCACTCTTGACACAAGACGAGTTGGCAATATTAGATCAACCTTGTGAGCTTCAACAGCAAGAAGGTAGTTGCTGGAGTCAAGTTACAGTTGCATGCTTCTTTATATGTAGTCTCATAGTTTGATGTACACTAACACTTCCTATGTTTGTTGTTGGACTAGCACCTAGGCGCAAGAGGAAACAAACATCATGGATAATGCTCGATAGGTTAACTAAATCTAGAGGACGAAGAATGGAGATCCGTTTTGAGGCAGGTTTAAAAAGGCCACGTGATGCTACAGAGTCAGCCAAGTTAGTATCAGAGGCAGCGGTTGTTGTTAGGTGTCATGTACGTATCCTCCCAACATGGATTGAGTACAAGAATGACAAAGACGAAACCCAGTTCAACATCTTCCTCGACCATTTATCTATAAGTATGGTTATGTATGGAAACTAGTAATATCGTCTTGCTTTGTCCAATACTTTCTAGGTTGCTAATAATGAGACTCCCATAATTTTCAACATATGAGGTTCAAGTTGGATACCCAAGATGATGCAACCAGACAAGCTTGCACCCATGTTTTCAAGTCTTCTTTGCGACAGTATCGGTATAACTTGAGGAAAACTCACTTTGAAGGCAAGGCTAACAGTGAACTTGCCCAAACATCTCCAGTGGGAAATATATCTGCTAAAGACTGCAGAGGCCTCGTTAAACACTGGTTTGATCCAAAGAATCAGGTACATTATATATATATATATATGTCATCAGAATAGATGTTGAAGTCCTATTTACGCATGTGCCACACAAATCTATATTCTTGTAGGTGAACTGTTCAAAGAATAAGGCCAACCGTACGAAAGTGAAATTCCAACAGACGACATGATCTCGTAGCTATATTGCACACTGTGAGGCTCTTGTAATTAGCTGCTGTTTCACTCTTCTCGCTGTACCATATTATCAGATCTATATTGACTTGTTCCAAATGCAGAGGAAAGCCCGCAAGTACCAAAAAGTACCTGAACCAAATGATGTGGAAATCTTCAAGGACTGTCACACCAGCAAGAAGAAGGGCATGACTACACCAATCAAAGCCGCTGTTGTAAGTCCATAATCCTCATGCCTTTTAACTACTACTTACTCTGACTTGTTCCTTGAACTGCATGGTTTGCAGCCAGTGTCTATTACTCGTTTCAATTTTATACACAATTGTCTTAGAGTATCATTGCACCTTACAAGGTTTAAAAGAGAGGAGTGATGTTCCTTTGATCTTGACCCGTAATCTAGTTCCGTGCTGGACTTGCCCACACAACGTTACAATTGCATGTTTGTCTGTTCTCATTTGTTTTGTGATATGAATGACGTCATACTATGCTTACCATATTATAAAATTCGTCTCTTTATCCTTAGCCCTCAATACAATGTGAAGAAATAGACAATACATTAGCGATGGTACATGGTCATATGTTTGGAACCTGGTTTTATTATGTACTTTGCAATAAAATACAACTAATATTTTACATGGGTTCACCAAAATAAGTTTTGTATATAGACCAAAGCTATTTTGTTTGGTTTTGCTGCCTCCTTAATATCTTCTGTTCTAGTACTACTAATGTAAAACCTCAACTTTTCAGCGTGCTATGGAAAAAATGGTGGAACCACCACCTTCTGAAGGTGGCGAGGCAACTATAACCGCAATGTCAGCTCTTGCTGTAGTGGGTCAGTACCTGTCCACTAGCAATGCCAAAAGCACGTTCCTGCATAATACTGGGTTGGTTGTTAAGGCAATATCGTCCAAACTGCCTCATGATCAAGATATGCAAGCTCAAAGCAATGTTGTATCTGCGCTCCAGACACAAGTCCATTCCCTAATAGAGACCCTTTGTGAAACAAGGAGAAACATTGCTCAATGTCATCAAGATATGCATGGTTTTGAAACAGACTACCAGACATTTGCTATGTTGTTCAGGAGCCTAGGGGAAATGAAGGCGAGGGTTATGGTGCTTCATCGGACAATACAGCATGAAAACGTAACAGTCAGGTCAAATGAACTGAGCTTCTGAACTTCCGGTGGTGCATTTATCTGCTAGACTATTAAGTTTTATGCCAACCTTCCTTTTGTTATATAGTTATAATTTGTTTTGGTGCGATACAAAATTTATTCCTTGCGTGCAGCCACCGCCTGAAGAAAACAACAAGCCATTTTTGTATAGTGTAGGGTGCTCCCTATATTTGCACTGGTGGCGATTTTTCATGCTGAGTGGATGTAATCTGTGCAATCGCCTTAATAGCCTAGCGTTAGTTTCGGTCTTATTTATTTCCTAGTCTTCTTTTTCCTTGGTTTGCTAGTGGCTGCAACTACCATGGGCCATATACGGGCCGTAGGATCCATGGGTCTCCTACGGGCCGTCGATAAATGGGCCTATAATCAGTGGGCCTCGGGCCGTCGGATAAATGGGTCTACATGGGCCATAATCGGGCGTAATTGGTATCGGCCCAGCACGGTAACAGGCCGTTAACAGGCCGTAGGACAGGAAAGGCTTCTGTCACAGGCATAACGGGTCGTTAATGGGCCAGAATATAGGACGGACTGGAAACGGCGCAACAGGTTAACAGGCCAGAAACGGGCCGACTCTTGCCATGGGCCGAATTTGGCCATTAGGGTAACAGGCCAGTAACGGGCCAACTCTTGCCATGGGCCGAATTTGTCCCATTTGTGGAACAGGCCAGTTACAGCCCGACTCTTGCCATGGGCCGAATTTGGCCCATTAGGGGAATAGGCCAGTAACGGGCCAGAAGTAATCGAGGGCCGAAAAGGAGCCCAAGAACGTATGGGCCGTCAATAGGCCATAAGCTAACACGGGCTGGAAACGGCCCATGTAAATCATGGGCCGTTAACGGGTATAAAGAAAATTACTGTTCATTATGGGCTAGAGTCACCGTGGGCCTGTAATGGGCCGAAAGATACGAAGGCCTCATATGGGCCGAAAGACGTCGTGGGCCATACATGGGCCGAAAGTCGTCGTGGGCCATACATGGGCCGAAAGTGAAATGGGCTGGTATTATATTTGGCGGCCCACATGACATTGTTGGGCCAATTTCCTTTAGGGCCTAATGGGCCGTAAAATGGGCTATTTGCAAAGAGACCATTAACAGCCTTTTCATGGGCCCGCCCCTTAACTTTTGACCAAGTCAAACGGGCCGGCTTTGTAAGCTAAATGGGCCACTGTTAGGCCGTGCCACGTGTCGACATATCATAGGCGCCTATCTGACCCACTAACGAGCTGGCACGTGTTTCGTCCGGCAAATAAGAATTTTACACATGGAAATTTCCCATTGGTCGGGGCTGTTAACGGGTTATCGGATCCAAAACCCGACCCCATAGCTTAACGGCATTCTGTTATGATGGATGCCATGTGTCGGTCACCCTTGACGAAAGTGCTTCTGTGATGCGTGATTTATCGTCATGGAAGTGGACACTTCCGTGATGATAATTTTGGTAATGTCATGGAACACTTCTACGACAGCACATGTATGACTATCTTGATTCTGTCATAAATTTGTCATGGATGTACATGCATGACAAAAAACGCAACCTACTGTGACAAACACATATCATCACGGAAGTGTATTTTTTGTAGTGCAGGGTGAGGAAAATTTTGGGGAGTTTCCCGTTATGGTGGGTGGTCGGGGAGCGATGCGCGTTTCTCTCATACACATACGCGCTTGTGTGTGAGGTGTTGGGCTCTAACTGAACCCGAGCGAGGCGTTGGGCTCTAACTGAACCCGAGCAATTGCACTAGCTACATTACTGAACTCGAGTGATTCCTTCGCTACTGCTACTAACTGAAGGCGATTGGAACCCTGCTGCTTCCTTCCCTTGATGAACAGTGAGCGTTGCTAGGGGGTTTGGATGAACAGTTCCCGGTGGGGGTCGATGAACAGGACCCCGTGGTGTTGCCTCTTGATGAACAGGACCCCGATCGATCGAGCCGGTTGGGGCTGGATGAACAGGACCCCGTGGAGGGCTGGTTGAACAGGATGACCCCATGGAGGGTTGGATGAACAGTAGAAGGTGGAGGGGTGGATGAACAGTAGCCTGTGGAGGAGTGGTTGAACAGGAGCCCATGGAGAGGGCTGGTTGAACAGTAGCCGGTGGAGTAGCACGCTGGAGGCTGGATGAACAGGAGTCCGTGGATGAACAGACGCAGGTTGAGGCTGGAGGAGGTTGACGGTAGATGAACAGTAGCCCGTGGAGGCTGGAGGAGGTCGATGGTGGAGATGAACAGTATCCCGTGGAGTTCTGTTTTGCGGTACGCCACACCCCTCCTGATGAACAGGACCCCCGTTTCGACTGTACCGCTCCAACACAAGTCAGTTTCGTCCGTTTTGCGGTACGCCACACCCCTCCCGATCAATAGGACCCCGTTTCGACCATAGGAGGACCAACACAAGTCCGTTTCCTCCTGATAAACAAGATCCTGTTTCGAACGTGGCCGGTCGAACACAAGGCCATTTCCTCCGTTCTGTGGTACGCCAGGCCTCGTTTCCATTGGTTGTTCTGTCCAAGCCCTCTCGATGAACACGACGATGCATTCCGTTCCAACCCAGCCGGTTGGCTCCCCATGAACACGACGATGACGCAGTTTCTTCGTTCCGACCCAGCCATGTACACAAGCCCTGGCCGTATGTATGCGCGAGTAGGCGTTCGAGACCCCGCCCGTATGTACGTATTTGGCCGTATTTACTTTCTTGCACCTTGGTCATTGTACGTACGTGTACATGCTACGTGCGTGCCTCTACTACGACACGTGCACGCCTCTACATCGACCAGTATGTACGTACACGTTCGCGGCCAGAATGACAATGCTACGTACGCTTTGACCAGGTGAATCCCGACTGTCAGGCACTTCCTTGCATGCGAAGATGTAGATGGTGGGTCCCAGCAGTCAGGGGGGCGAATCATTTTTTTACCCGAACGCACTTCCTTACGTGCGAAGATGTAGCTGGTGGGTCCCAGCAGTCAGGGGGGAAACATTTTTTCGTGAAATAAGGTAGCCCGTCCGGTGGGTCCCTGCTGTCAGGGGGAGGAATAATTATTTTGCGCGTAATAAGGAGGCACTTCCTTGCGGCCGTCGTGGACCCAGCTGTCAGCCTCTCCACGTAGAGTATTCTTCTGATGGAAGTCAATCATTAACTGCGTTGACCACGCCACGCCGAGAGCGCCAGGGCGCTGGACAACGGCGAGGCCTAGGAAGGGGACGACGTGCAGCCGGGGAAGACGCGACAGTGGAAGCCTGCATGGAGAGGAGTACGAGGGTTCATTGGTTTGGCTGCGGTGTGAGATTGCCGTCGCCACAGAATAACAGGGGGTGTGGGTGAGTAGAGGGATACCTGGCAAGCGGTGGGAGTAGTACAGGGCGGTGAGGCCTCCGCGGCATCACAGCCGGCCACAGGAGGCAGGAGCACGCGACATGACCGGCGCTGCTTTGGGTGGCTGGAGCAAGAAGACCAGAGGTTGAAGAAGCACTACGGCCGTTGGATGGACATCGTAAGATCACTGCAGCTAGAATTGTTTATATTTACTAAGTTGACAAAGCCCTTCGTATGCGTCAACTTAGTAGGCTCATAGGTCAGCCTCCGAAATGGTGCACCCCAGATGTCAGGGGGAGGAATCATTTTTTGGGTGTCTGAAACAAGAATATCCGAGATTGAAGAAGAAGCACGACATCCGTTGGATGTACATCCAACGGCCACAGCTACTAGAACCATGTGTTGTTGACAAAGCCTTGCATATGCATCAACTTAGTTTTTTTAGGGGACGCATCAACTTAGAAGGCCCACAAGTGTGTGGCAGAGAACATATAGCCCATTTGCGATTTGTAAGAATGTACATCCCATTTTTTAATTCTAATGGAATTTACTACAGCCCATTTACAGTTTGTTAAAAGTACATCCCAACTTATAGCTAGGACAACGATTAATAATTTCAACCAACCGCTCAAAACAGAATTCAAAAAAAATTCCCACCTTTTCATGGGATCCGATTTTTATCCAAAATTTCTAGTCAGATTAAATATAGTTTCAAAATAAAGTTGTATTACGTTAAAATCCAACGAAATATTGCGCGCGCAACAAGTAATGAAATTAAAATTTTCAAATTCCAAAAATAATATATGTTTTAAACTAATTACGCATTTGGTGCATTTTTTATAGTTACTTCCTAGTTATTATAATAACATCCCATTTATTATTTCTTAAAGTCCATTTTCTTGTTAAGCCTAATGCATACCTCCTAGGGAAGTTTGCAGCCCAGCAGGGCGGAGAATAACAAGTTGACCCGGATATTGTGTACAACTGTCGGCCGAGTTGCATTGCTGATGTTGAAAAAAGGCATGTGTAGTACAGTATAGCCTAACATGGCTACTCATCCCACATTCAGCGACACCGGAAAGGCCTAAACAAGGCTTCTGTACAAATTTTTGAAGTCACTGAGCTCAATTAATGACTTAAGAAAAAAGTTAGATTACAATGGAACATAATTAAAAGATGTCACAAGCAAACAACTAATTCAACGGGTCCCACTTGTGCGTGTGTGTGTGTGAGAGAGAGAGAGACCCATCGGTCGATGCTCATAAATACATCTTTCAGCCATATGCATTGCTGATGCTCAGTAAAAACTTATATAGTTGACACAATCATATTGAACATCATAGCACACTGAACATGCATACAAACATTTCACACACGCGGCACAATCAGGATGGAAGAAGTGGATCGGTACGGGTAGGGCTATATTGAAACCAATGAACTCGTACATAATGGCTCACCGCCTTTATCAATGACGGGGAAATATATTGAATGATGTGCAAAGAAAACAAACAGACAACATAATAAGTTCTGCTATCACATTAAGTTGACGTACAGCCCTTTCTAAAAAAAGTTTAGGTACAAAATTAGAACAGGTCACAATCAAATGTACTAGCACATCAGTGCTTCACACCCATAGCTCGGATTGTAACATGGTCTTTTAGCATGTCATTTAATAACCTCTAGTCCATGTTTAGTCCCTGGAACCAAGCAGGTAGGGACTAGGGAGTTTTTAACCAAACATGGCATTAGATTAACAACTGCTAAAGAGTTGCACGGGACAGTGGATGCACCAGGACCATGTGCATCTACCGATGTACTCCCTCTGTCCGGAAATACTTGTCATCAAAATGGATAAAAGGGGATGCATCTAGACATATTTTAGTTCTAGATACATCCATTTTTTGTCTATTTTGATGACAAGTATTTTCGGACGGAGGGAGTATGAAGGGGTGATGCACAGTCTGTTGCAACAAAGAACAAACAACCAAGGAGCATATTTGTGTTGGTCCAAGTTTTGTGATCTTTAGACACCTTTCCCTATGTGAGTGCAGAAAATCTAGTCGTGCTCAAACTCTACAGCCTTGTCCCCCCAAACAAAAGATCAGTTTGTTACAGATGTGCGTACTGCGTTTCTCATTATTTTCCCTTTTCGACCAACGTAGGTGCTAGATAACAAGCCTGTACTAGTACTTCCCCCCCTTCCTTTCCTCTTTGAACCACGTCCTAGATTCATGCTATACAACTTTCCCCACTACTTTCCCCCATTCGTTTCCTCTTTGAACCATGTCTTAGATTCATGCTATACAACTTTCCGCACTACTTTCCCCCCTTCCTTCCCTTTTTGAACCACGTCCTAGATTCATGATATACAACTTTCCCCACTACTTTCCCCCATTCCTTTCCTCTTTGAACCACATCCTAGATTCATGATATACAACTTTCCCCACTACTTCCTGTTTGATCCAACACCTAGATTCGAGTGCGGAAGCAGAAAAGGCCCACATGCAGCTAGAGCAATGCATGTGGAATAAGTAAATTATACCTTAAGGTTCTTGGGGGTGGTTCGGTGCGTGATCGGAGGCTGTTCGGCCCACACAATGTACGGTGGCAAAGAAGAAGGGGTCGAAGGCCCTCCCACGTCGCCGCTGGGTGAAAATGAAAAGCTGCACCGGTAGTGGATTCCCTCCCTTGCCGACGGCGACAGTGTTAAGCCTACTTCCCTTCCTGGCGGACGGATCCTGCCGGCTCTTTGACCAGCAGTGAGGGGAGAGAGAGAGGCCAATGAAGTCTTGTTTAGATCTAGAGAGAGTGAGAGAGTGTAAAGAGAGCAACTACAAGGGCTGAGGCTCTAGCGTGTATATATATACTGGAGAGAGAGTGTGAAGAGTGCAAACCCTAGAAAACAAGCGCTGAGGCTGGAGCTTATACGTGATGAGGTGATTATACGGTCACTATGAGATCGTATAGCTCCATATCCATCCATTTTGACCAGTCAAAGAATCATCCTAGCATCGCCCCAGATCACTTTCTCTCTTTGTCATCCGGGGCCTACCTGTCATTGGGTGGAAGAAAGAAGTCGAACGAAAACAAAATTATGCTCAAGTGTAGTTATCGAACCCGAGACCTCAAGTTTGATGAGCGAACAGGCTAACCAGCTACACAACCCTCCCGTTATGTTCGGCGAGAGGAAAATAACCTTTTATACATTCCTGCATTCGTGTGACAAGCATGTCATTTTTTTGCGTGGGAGTCATCGGGATTTAAATCATAATCGTGTCATGTGGCTTTGGTGGTAAGACTATCCATAGTGGGAGTAACATAGGTGGTAACATCACACATCTTTAGGCAAAATAGATGATGCGGCGAGTAATTAATGAGGAAAGAGAGGCATGTGGTAACATATCTAGTTACTATAACATCACACATACCAAAACAAAATGAGTCTACAATCTAATAAATGAAGTGTTGCATGATACCACACAATGTTACTCCCCACTATAGAGGTAGTAACATGGACTAGTAACATATGCATGTTACTAGTCTAAGTTACTATCCACTGTGACTAGTCTAAGGTGTTTTGGGATTTAAAGCAGTGTTGGTAGTACATAAATTATGCAGCCTTAGTCACCTTACCTCTCTCCACGTACTACGTTGGGTTCCACCAGTCAGAGGGTGAAACAAACAAATTAATAAGAAAAAATGAAAGCGCCAGCGGTGTATCTTACCTCACACATCTCGCTATTGCTCGTGAACACTATCCAATTGATCCATCTGTTCGCTCACGAACTATTTTAAGTGAATCTTTATTATAACATGCTCACAATTTTGGGCACTTGTATTCGACCTAAGTCAGTGTGCCACCATATCTCGTACTACTCCCACCGTCTAGGTGTAATAACTCACGTTAGAAGGTGCAGCGGGACCAAGGTGCAAGCAGATTGGAGGATAAGTAGAAACTTAACCGGTCCTTCCTCCAATCAAAGCCTTGATTTCTGTCTCTAAATGCAACAATTAATCCAACCAACTAAGAGATGTCGTTTTAGCTACCATGCAGGGCCACGTATTAACTCGCATGCAAGCCGAATTTGATTTCTTGACTAATCAACACGTAGTTGCGCTCCATGCATTGGGTTTCCGAGGGAAATAACAAGGCAGAGTAAGGACCGTTTGGTTACATTGCTTAGGCTGGTCATAGTGGTGAGTAAGTTGGACAAGTAACATGCATATGTTACTAGTCTATGTTACTACTACGCGAAGTTTGCCATTGGAAGCGGCCCGATCTGGCTCTCCTGAGCTAGCAAGGTTTTTCTAGCCCACCCAAGCTAGCTGGCCGACAAAAGCTAACATATTTTGACAGTTCCAAACGCCTAACCTTGCCCGACTAGGCTATAAGCTGTTCTTGCTAAGGATCCAAATGATCCCTAAGTAACAACTCGCTAGCAACGAGGCCAGGAGGGGATTGAGATGCGAAGTTAATGAACGATGCCTAAACATTTTGGGAATTACTGATTTCCGTAAGATGACTTAACACCTAGATGGAGGGAGTACTACACCTCAGTCCAGGTTTGATGGAATATTCGTCACCTCTTCTCTTCTTGTACGTACTCCATTTGTATCTCACTTCATGTGGCTTCGCACTCGCATGTTTTTCCTATTCTATGAACCTGTGTGTGTGTGTGTGTGTGTGTGTGTGTGTGTGTGTTTAACAACATGTGTGTGTTAAAGAGAGCGACAGATTGACCTACTCCTACAGAGAGATGGTGTGTAGTGTATGATTTAGCCGCAAGAGTCGGTGCATCCTCTCATTTCCGGGCATCCGGTCGGGACAGGCGGACAGCTGCCACACCCGCTTTTGACCAGCCTGGCCCACCCAAAGCCCCTCCATCACCCGCGTGCGCTTCCCGCTCGAAACGGCCAACGCCGCTCCAAAGAATCGGTGCCGCATTCATGCCCGGGCAGACCGGATGTGACCTCTCTCAGGCGCCCGCATTGAAGGGAGAAGCGGTTTCAAGAGTGATGGTTGCTTCATCCGTCCAACTTACTACTAGGTCTATGTGATTTGACGTCTCATTGGTCATTATTACTGAGGTGGTAGGACTACTGGATGTCCCAAGCTTTCGGCGAAAGGAGGTACTACTAGATTACTATTTTCTCCATTCTTACAGCGGAGGAGTGCGAGAGCAGTGAAAACAACAAGGCTCAGTGATTACATGGCCCACCTCACACTATCACCATATTTTCTAGACACCGTGCGACACCTAACTCTTTACATAGTACTAGTATAGTACATACTATAATTTATCAGCGAGATAAATTTGTACAATGCTATGAAGCTTCCAGCTTCTGTTTCATGTATCTTGCATCCAAGGTTGCCCGTTGCATGATATTGCATCTCAATGATTGACAGATCATAGCCAATATGTACTCCCTCCGTTCCAAAATAAGTGTCTCAACTTTATGCAAACTTTAGTACAAAGTTGTACTACTACTAAAGTTGACACTTATTTCGGAACAGGGATAGCTAAAGAAAAAATGATCATGCAGTCCCTAGCCCTTGAACCGTAAACCCTAACCAGGCTTTAATTTGCTGGCAACGTTGGAGCTTCCCAAGAAATGAAGTTTGCAACCCTTTGACCATCGAATAATTTTGTGCAGATTCACCAAAATCGAGATGAGCATCCCTATGGTAAAGAAATTGAAGAAGCATGATTAGAATAAGATTACTGGCACTAGTTGATGAGACATAAAATCATCACAAATATAGTACGTAGAAGCCAGTAGAGGTATTGCGGGGCAAAGAAGTAGAGAAATATCCACATGGAGTGATGTGGGTAGCTGGAGCAGTGGTGCAAGCCGGCTGTAAATGGAGTTGTACCTGAGGGATGTCGGGACGTAGCTCAACCTTGAGGAGGGCGGCGGGAGTCGGCAACTGCCCACGTCGCGGCAGTGAGCAAGGGACGAAGGCAACCTCACCGACTTTGTGAGAGAGAATGGCGGGGAACCCTGATCAAGATGTGCCGACATTGGGTTTTCACCGTCGGTGACGGCGACCGCATCTACACTAAGCATCCACCCCTTCCCCCGGCAGACATGATCCGCCGGGATGTTATAGATGTGGCCACAGTCATTTTGTACGAGAGTGTGAAGAGAGCAATCCCAGCAAGCAACCGTGTAGGCTGGCTCATCCTGACTATGTATATAGTGGAGCGGTTTCCTTCTCTCTCCATATGAACCTATTATATTGCGTATGTGCCACTAAAGAAAAAAAACTTTATTTATAAATGACGTGGCACCTACTACTCGTTCTCCTATAAACCTTGCGCTTGGCATCTCCAAAATATTAACCTTGCGATTGTCTCCTCGCCTCGGGAAGTCGAGCAATAATGGTACTGCAGTATATATCGTTCTGGCTATATGAGACCGAATGAATTGTTGCACGTCGACCACGTGGGCGAGGGTTGAGGGGCGAGGGAGAGTGCGGACTATTATGTCTATTTCAATATAAACTACATACAGAGCAAAATGAGTGAATCTACACTCTAAAATACGTCTATATACATTAGTGTTTGGAGTATGTTCTAGTAGTTCTTATTGAAATCTACTAAAGGACATATATATTCCAAAAAATATGATAATATCTCTAACCAAGGTAGGGACGAGGAGTAAACGGAGGGAGTAGTAAAAATTTGTCCTCGTCCTGCGAGCCACCGTGCGCGTGGGAGAGGGAGCGGGCGTAAGGCGCACAGTACTAGTAAGCAAGATTCACCTCATCCTGTGAGCCATCGCGCCCGTGGGCGGGGGAGGCGGCGTACTAAGCAAGCTTCTCCTCGTTCTGCGAGTTGACGGGACACATCAAAAGTACTCCAGCGTATAGAGCCTTGCCTCTAAGGTAGGCCCCACATGGTTTGCCTCTTTTTTAACATAACGCGTCAAGTCGCAATTTGTTTGTTCACCCGTGGTAGACGATCCTCCCTCCATCAAGTGGACAACCAGTACACGTGTCAAATTACCACGTGGGATGCCTTTTCATACATAAATGAGCTCCACCGTGTACCCGCGCGGGTGTGTTTGGGAAAGAGACGGGAGTAGGTGTGCCGTGCATGCACCTCACCTACGTGGGGGTGTGTGTGAGAGAGATACAAACCTAGACAAATGGCGTGTGCATTCGTGTGTATTTTTTCTTTGGGGGGTTTTGATTTCGTGAATGTATTTGTGGGAATGTGTGTCGATGACATCTCAAACAAAATTTGTCATGCAATGTGTGTGAAATGGAGGCCTATCCATATCATATATAGAGGGCCAGGCGATCCATGAGAAGAGAGGGAGGGGTCATAGATATCGATAGAGTCGAAGAGAGGATCAAGTGGGTGGGTGCGAGATCGATGAAGAGAGCCATCGAAATTGTGTGTGTGTGCAAGTCAAAGATATAGGGCGACTGACCTATCGGAATGTCAGAGGGCACATGTCAAGTTTGTGTGTGGCAGGGAGACATGACTAGAGCGCTCGATGTATCGGTGTGTGTGTGTGTGGGAGGGGGTGGGGGGAGGGGGAGGTAGAGGGCTAACTATAGAGGTAGAATGACTCGTATATGTGTTGAGAAGGAAAGACCTAGCTATGTCTTGAGGGATATCGGTCGACATCCATACATAACTGAAGGATGGGAAATAGGATGGGACAGAGAGAGAGAGAGGAGAGAGAGAGAGGGAGGAAGAGTGGTAGAGTGCTGGATGGGTGATGGAGTTGCTTCTCGAAGATGGTGGCAGAGGCCTACTAGACAAACTGAGGGTGGAACTGCAATATTATCAATAAGAGTGGGGATTTGTTTCTGTGTGTGCCTGTGCGTGATAGATCTGTCGGGACGCATGCATGGATGATGAAGGGGAACCAAGTGTTTGGTAAGCAAACCTAACTAGATCGGTAGATCAATTTTTATTTGTCAGAGGAAGGGAGAGACATAACTAATGAGGTAGATCGATCGACGCGTGGGGAAAAACGAGTTATAAGGACCTGGCTAGCTATATGTATAGCTGGAGATCGGTCGGTGTACATCCATTTGTTAGAGGCAAATAAGGCCTGACGAGATGGATAGATAGAGAGAATGGAGCTAGGAGGTGGTGCAAGAGGCCAAGCTACTAGATAGATAGGGGGAGGAGTGTGCGGTTGTGAGATCGATGAAAAGAGGGGCGAGAGTTTACACGTGTGGGACCGTATGAGAGACACGAGGCATGGACATAGAAAGGAGGAGATGGAATGTGCGTGTGTATGTTGTAGGTAGACATCACTAGAGAGGTTTATCGATCGGTGTGTACCAGAAAGGAGTTGTGGAGATTGTGGGAGAACGACTGTTGGTGTCAAAACCGGTGGATCTCAGGTAGGGGGTCCCAAACTGTGCGTCTAGGCGGATGGTAACAGGAGACAAGGGACACGAAGTTTTACCCAGGTTCGGGCCCTCTTGATGGAGGTAAAACCCTACGTCCTTCTTGGTTAATATTGATGATATGGGTAGTACAAGAGTAGATCTACCACGAGATCAAGGAGGCTAAACCCTAGAAGATAGCCTATGGTATGATTGTTGTATGTTGTCCTACGGACTAAAACCCTCCGGTTTATATAGACAACGAAGAGGGTTAGGGTTACACAAAGTCAGTTACAATGGTAGGAGATCTAAATATCCGCATCGCCAAGCTTGCCTTCCATGCCAAGGAAAGTCCCATCCGGACACGGGATGAAGTCTTCAATCTCGCATCTTCATAGTCCAGGAGTCCGGTGGATGGTATAGTCCGGCCATCCGGACAGCCCCTAATCCAGGACTCCCTCAGTAGCCCCTGAACCAGGCTTCAATGACGACGAGTCCGGCGCGCAGATTGTCTTCGGCATTGCAAGGAGGGTTCCTCCTCCAAGTACTTCATAAAAGATTGTAAACACTAAGGATAGTGTCCGGCTCTGCAAAATAAGTTTCCACATATTGCCATAGAGAGAATAATATTAACACAAATCTAATCTGCTGACGTATCCCGTAGCGTGACATCACACCACGGCCAAGCCTTTATTCGAATCGTTTTTACTTCCCCACCTCAGCGCATTTTGCGAGGCGGTTTCCTTGGCACGTCTTGTCAAAGCAGAGATCGTGTCCCCTTTATTTATGGGATTCTCATCAATATGGACGTGGGTAACCCAATCGTGCCTATTAGCATGTTTTCTCGATTAAAGGCGAGTCCCAAACGGTTACGGGGAGGGCCCTTGGTATTCAACCTCTTATAAAGAGACCAAGGCCTTACTCCTTTTTTTCAATCTCAAACGAGTTCACCCATCGCCTCGAGTTCCAACACCCTAGGCTCTAGATTTCAGGTGCTTCGGACATTCATCAATGTCTGGTTCCGACCTTCAAGGCCGATGGATGCCATCCTCCGTCACGGAGGAGGACGTGCTAAAGTTGAGAGAGGCCAAGTTCTTGACCGGCGAAATTTCGCACAGGCTGCCTGCTCAAGGGCAGGCTATTCCCAGTCCCCAGGCTGGTGAGAGCGTGGTGTTCGTGTCACACTTCCTTCGGGGGTTAGGCTTCCCAATGGATCCCTTCATGAGGTGGTTGATGTTCTATTATGGGCTGGAATTTCACGACTTAGCTCCGGAGTCCATCCTCCATGTTTCCTCATTCATCATCGTGTGTGAAGCATTCCTCCGTGTTACTCCTCACTTTGGATTATGGATCAAGACCTTTAAAGTAGAGCCGAAGATGATTGAGGGACGGCACGCAGAGTGCGGAGGCGCTGTTATAAGCAAGAATGCTGATGCTCCATGGCCCGAGGGCCCCTTTCAAGAGGAGCTCAGCTTATGGCAACGAGAGTGGTTCTATATCACCGCTCCCAGGGGCACCAAGTGGGTGGCGCCGCCTGCCTTTCGCTTGGGTCCCCCAAAGCAGCTAGGGTTGTGCGTCAATAAAGGCCTAGATTGGGGGCCATCCCAGGACATGCCTTTGTTGCAGGGCCTAGATTGGGGGCCATCCCAGGGCCGCATCAGGGATCTCTTAGAAAGAGGTCTCAGCCTGGTCAAAGTGATGCAAGTCATGCTGATCCACCGAACACTGCCCGGCAAACGTCGCTCCCTTCGTCTGTGGGAGTTTAATCCGGAGGGACCACAAGCTCTCCAGCATTTTATGGGCACAATGCCCGCGGAGATGTATAAACTGTTCTTCGGATCACAAACAATGTGTCCGGATTTGACCAAGGACCCAGGTCTGAGCTGCAATCGCCCGGATACTCAAGTAAGTAGCCTTGTGCCCGGACTCGCTATCCGTATATTTGTCATAAACTTGCCCCTAAAAGAGCTGCCCTTTTAAGCAGGAGTGGATAGAGAAAGCAAAGTTGATCAAGTGTCCGGCTCCCCTCCCTGAGACCAGGCCGGATCCCGTTCTAGTCAGGATGTTGAAGATTGTGCCTTTGGAAGAAAGTGAGGGAGGGGACAAGGAAACTACGGCCTCCTCGAAGGAGGCTGTTCGGAAGGAAGGAACGAAAAAATCCTCTCCTCAGGGGAAGAAGAGGACCGCCTCTGAAAACCCGGAGACCATGGCCTCAAAGCGGGGGGAAAAGTCCTCGTCAGAGGGTCCTACGTCGGGGGGTACCTCGGCCGAACTATGCCCTCAAGGGGATCAGCCCTCCAGCGAGCCGTAAGTAGAGAAAGATTTTCTTTTTGAGAGATGAGAGAAATCCTTGCTTTATATCTGAGAAGATTAATCGAAATTTTACCTTGTAGCTCGGACCTTAGCCCTTCTTAGCAGAGCTCGTCTTTGGGGGACCTTCTTCCGGAGATGATGGAGAGCGGAACGCCTCCCCCTACCGTACCACCTAGCGAGGCGGGCGACCCTAAGGTGTCTCCGCGGAGGGTTTCTCCGAATCCGGCAGGGGCGGAAGGTAGCCATATGCCCCCCCAAGGTTCTCCGCGTCCGGCCTCCGAAAGAGGCCATGGGACGAGTCCGGCACCGTCTGGTGCTCGGTCGGAGGAGCTGAAGAATCTGCTAGGGCGAGTTTCTATCTCAGAGAAGCACCGTGCATTGATGGGCACGGTGATTGAAAGGATTTCGTCCGCGGAAAGCGGATTGCACGAGGCCGTCAGAAGTTTACTGACAGGTTTTGAGGTACGTGAAATAATGTACACTTTCTGACAGTTGCGCATAAATAAGATGCGCCTTGTGTAGATAATAGCCCCTGAGACTCTGTGCGTTGTCAAAAGTGATGGCGCGCAGAGGATCATAATCCCAGGTCTAAAATGTCTCCTTTATATATAGGTGGCGAAGTGTCCAGAATCCAGCCGGACTGATGAATTTGCCGAGCTCAAGTGGCAACTTGACGTGGCAGATGCCGACATTGCGCTCGTCAACAAGCGGCTTGGTGAGGCACAAGGTTTGTAATTCCTCGGGCAGCACCTGGTAAGAGGAGCTTTATGCTAGTATCTTACAATGTGTGTGCTTGATGCATATGGTGCGACCGCCGTGGAGAGTCTTCGGGCGGAACTTGCCCGAGCCAAGGAACATGCCAGAAAAAGTGATGCGGCTGCCGAGAAGGCCCTTGAAGAGCTGAGAGCCGAACAGGCTGCTCACTGCCAAAGCAAGAAAGAGATGGCCGTGAAGCTAAAGAGCTCTGTTGACCGTTGCAAGCTTCTTGAAAAAGAAGACTGTGCGGGACAGACGGACTTAGAGAAGGCCGTTGCCGATGCCAAGGATGCTCGCTCTGCAATGAGAGCTGCGAAGCAGGAGCTGCGTCAGGCTGGAGAGATCGCAGCTGGAAAGCCCTTTATGCTGCGGAGGAAGTTTTGTGATCCTAAGCATGCTCCGTTAGACCGGTTGTGGAGTAAGGTGGACACCTATCTTGATTTGGCAGCGAGTGCTGCTGATGCGACCGAACACTTTCGAGATCAAGAAGATCGCGAAGTGGAAAAGCTCTTCTGGTCGCAGTTCCACAATCCAGAGCACCCACTGTTAGTGGCCGATCGTTTGGCCGAATGGGCCGAACTGAATAGGTTGTCCGGACTCGCCATGAAGTGCGTCATGAGTCCCCTGTGGCCGGGGAGATCGGAGCCGCAGAGTTATTTCAGCTTGGTGCAACAGTTCCTTGGTGCGGTGCCGCGTATTAATGCAATTAAGAGGTCAGCATGCATAGAGGGTGCGTGGATGGCTCTTGCCCGTGTCAAGACATACTGGGCGGAAATGGAGACCACCGTTGTTGCTTCCTGAGATTTGGACAGAAGCCGAGTACCTGCCGAGCACTATTTTTAGGAAGTTCTACAAGGCCCTCGTGTAATAGAGACACAGTGCTCGAAGGATGCTATGCTCGAATAGCATATGCGATTGTAAAACGGTATTTTGATAAATTGTACAAACTTTTTATACTTCTGCCTGCAAGTATTGTAACACCTCCTGTGCGGCCGTCTAAAATATATAAAATCTGAAAGATGGCAGTCGTCGGCTTCAGCCCCCACGCAAATAATGCGGGGGTGTTCGCAGAAGGCGCATTTTCACACTTGATCCAACGTCTTGGTCCTACAAAGGAGGTAATAGCGCAGCAAACTAGGCAATCGTACTATAATGCTTTATCACTTTCACTTAGCCATAGGAGCTTGATAGTGAGGCTACTTAGATGGCCCCTAGTGGCGACTGCGCTCGCCCGAATTCGCGGCGCGTATGTGCCTGGCCGGGAAACGGCCCTTCGTTAATGCGGGGGAATCCTATAGATTCCGGTGAGTCATCGAGTGGTTGACCAGTCTCACGCTATATCATGATAGTTAGTTTTTGGCTTTCTCTACTGAGGTGCTCGCCTGGCCGAACCGGGGCACAATCGCAGTAGTTCTCCTGGTGTCGCCTTAGCCGATAGAGCAGAACGTAAGGCAGCCGAACACAGGAGCCGGGCAACCCAACATTTGACCAAACACATGATTCGGAGTTGATGCATATAAGGCCAAACTCGCGACGCCGAACACTCCCTAAGGTATTCGGTCTTTATGAGGGCGGGCGAGACAACGCCCTTAGGTATAAGCCCCTAGTGTCCAGGTACACGCAGAAATTCTGACGTGGCCACATGCCAAGACGCCAGCCTCCTCCTTGGTTATACCAGAGAAAACCAGGGGATGTGTATCAATAAGAGAAAGTAAAAAAGGTTTACGCAGGGTCTTAATCTGAAAAGAATCCTTGGAGCGGGTCCCTGCTGCACGTCTGCGCCTGTGTCTCCATTGTGCCGTATCCTGGACGGGCGCAACACGATATTCATCTGTAAAAGAGAGGAACTAAGTTGAAAAAAGGTCGTGCCGAACAGAAGTTATACTAAATAAACAAAGTATAAATTGAAATGGGTAAAATTGAGCTTGATTGTCTCTTATTTTATATGTGTGGAGCCCCTAGAGCAGGGCTATACATCTATTAAGCCTTTATCAATGGTATTTTTGTGTCAGACTCGTCTAGCCGTGTTCGTGGTCTTAATGACCTGTTTACATGTTTTGGCTGGTGAAGCCATTTTATTGTGGGGCTGTTAAGGCGGCCGCACAATCTTTCGCGCGGGGGGGCGCACTCAATGCTTTCCCTTTAATGAGATGATGCCTCGTGGATTGGGCATCTTAAGCATGAGAGATGTGTAATGCGTTATTGCGTTAAAGCGGGCGAAAGCTTCGCTTCCCAGCAGTGCTTGATAGAGACTTGAGAATGGGACAATGTGGAAAGTTAGCTTTTCACGGCGGAAGTTATCGGTGGAACCGAATATAACTTCAAGCCGGAGAAAACCCATGCAATGGGTATCTGGACCTGGCGTTACCCCTTGAAAGGAGGTTTTGCTGTGGAGAATTCTTGTTGGGTCTATCCCCATGTGGCGGATTGTGTCAGGACCCCGATTCCATGCCACATCGATCTAGCCGGTAACACCTCATATCACTTTGCGGCCTCACGCACGGTATCCCACGGGTGTCGCCTTACCATGGCTCGGGACCGCTTGCGCCTTTTGGCTCACGTATATGATAGTGTCGCTAGCATCCATATGACAGAGAACCCGGGCCGACATGGCTAGTCGTGAACCCAAAGCGGCACAGACCTATGGAGACAGGCATACATGAATCACATCGAGCATGTCGGTCATGAGCGAGTGATTCCGGGCTGTAGCACTGGGCTAACAGGACTCCGGGGAACCCGGGCTGTAGCAGGCTCGGCAGGACTCCGGAAGTCACCGCGTGACATTTCCCTGAAGGGACAGACATAGGAACGAAGTGAAATACATGCCAGCCAGTCAAGTGTCCTGAACAGTAGTGCTGGGCTAGTAGGACTCTGGTGAACCGGGCTGTAGCGGACTACTATGGCTCGAGGAACACTAGACTACATTTCCCCATAAGAAAGGCTGCCAAGGATAAACAACTAGATTGTCGGATCCCGCTCATACCAAGCATTTCAATCATACACACAACATGCCCCATATGAGTACATACAACATGGCATCACAACAAAACTCTACAACTCAAGTACTTTATTTAAAGGCGCCAGAGAGCCATACATAACATGTTCATACAGATAGGGGCCGGGTCACATGACCCGACACTCAAGTCATACAATCATACAAGCACAAGCGGAAGTAAATAGTCTGAGTACAGACACTAGAAAGAAAGAAGGCTTCTCGAAGCCTGTCTATCTACATAGGGCCCTCCATGGCCAGGATCACTACCTAGGTGGCTAGTCACTCGTCGACGTCAAGGTCTACGTAGAACCCATCGGAGGGGTCGGTGTTGTCGTCTGAAAATAGTAATTAAGCAAACATGAGTACAAAGGTACTTAGCAAGTCTTACAACAGAGCCTACTTATACATGCTCATTCTCAAGAAGGTGGTGGGGTTATTGCAGCAAGCCAACTTTGACTCTTGGCTAAGCTATCCTACGGAACTCCACTAGTAAAATAGTTTTCGCACACGAGTCCACTACTCACCAACACAATACTCCACCGGGGATCCTCCCTCGTCATCCTACGAGAGGGCCATTCTCGATACTCACACTTATCTTGAGTCTTTTAATAGTATCCATTAACTTGTCTATGAACTGTATAGGCAACCAAGTAGTCCTTTACTGCGGACGCGGCTATTCGAATAGTTTTATACCCTGCAGGGGTGTACTTCGTCACACATGTTTCCACCACTTAGCGTCTGCACATGACATGTGCTCGGCAGACTTCAAGCCAAAACCGACGTGGGTGTAGACCACGACCTGACTAACCTCACAAGTCTCTAGTCCAGGTTTATCGCCTATTCAGGTTCCATCTGCAAGGAAATCCGGCCGGGGTGTCCTCAACGGCCCCAAACGAGCGCCCGGCATACCCGGCCATAGTGTATCTACCGCATCATAGCCCACCCCTAGGGTCAGCGCTACGCATGGCCGCCAACACATAACCTACAAACACCAGAAACTAGTTGCAACTCCTGGACAGAGGACGAGAGGGGTCAGTAAGTCGAGCGGGGTCATATTTCAGGGCCCAATGTGTGGTAGTAGCTGAATCTTAAATCACGCATACAGATCTCAGTTCTTATGGACGGTCTCAATGAAACAACCCACCATGTACTCCTACATGGCCTCTCATCGATACCTTTACCAAAACATGTTCAACACATCCCTCACATTATCGACATAAATATTTCACTCTAGCCCATCACCCAGATGAACCAGACCTGACACAATTCTAAGCATAGCAGGCATAGCAAGGTAGGAATCACATACATGGCTCAATCAACTCCTACACATGCTAGTGGGTTTCATCTAGTTACTGTGGCAATGACAGGTCATGCAGAGGATAAGGGTTCAACTACCGTAGCACACAGCAGTTTGAATCGCATTGTCTTAATGCAGTAAACAAGAGCAGAAGCGAGAACATGGGTTGTATCGGAATGATCAATGGGTTGCTTGCCTGTTGTAGTGGTAGTAGGGTACTGCCCTTCAGACGGATACTCGGGGTTATCCTCGGAGGCAGAACCTACCACGAAAGACACACCGAACATAATCAACACATGGCAATATGCAACAATATGATGCATGCTATGACATGGCAAGATGAAAGTGTCTTGGCCTAATGGAAGCTAAAACAGAAGGGGATGAACTCATTTGAATCAAAGATTCAAATATTAGCTCATTAAACATGGCCTTATTAGTGCATAACCTTATTCTGCTTAAACAGCAAGGCTAACTTGTTTTGTCATGCATGAAACCATTACAGATGGATAGATTGAATTTTTCTGATCATTTTTCATATATAAATCTTTGCATTTGGAGCTATGGTTGATTTTCTATGATTTTTAGAAGTTTTAACTATTTTCTGGAATTTCCTATTAAAGAATAAATCCAGTAATTGAATTAATGCGTCAGCACTGCATCACTGTGACGTCGGCGGGTCAAAGGCGCCAGCCCAGGTCAAACCTGACTAGTGGGCCCCTTCTGTCAGTCTCTCAGCTAACTAACAGAGTTAGTTAGTGTTTAGTTAGCACTAAACGGGGTTAGTTAGGCCCTGGGCCCACATGTCAGTGAGAGAGGGTTAGTTAACGATGTCATTAACCTCTAACTGAGTGATTAGCTCTAATTAAAACTAATCTAATTTAGTTAGGAGTCGGCCCCACCTATCAGTGACTCAGGCGGGGTCAAACTGGGGTCAAACCCCTAGTCAGCAGGCTTAATCCCGCCGGCGTTGAGCCGCCGGCGAGGCCGAGACGGCGGAGAGCGTCGAAAACGCTGCTCCGGCCACGGTTCGATGCGCGGGTGGGTGCTACAGGTAGCTAGAGGTGTGGCGCATCCATTGGTGGCATTGGTTGGTGCTGGGGTGGCTGAGAACGACGACGGCGTCGAGCCGGGCGGCGGCCGGAGCTCGGCAGTTGGTGGTTTCGCTGCTGCAGCGAGCTAGGGGGAAAATGGATGTGCTAGCGAGGCGCTGCGAGGTGCGGGGAGTGCGTTAAGCACCCGCGCTTGACCAAATGGTCACAGGAGTGACGTCGGCGTCGAGCTCGCGCGGCGGCGTGCTATGGTGAGCAAGGGGGCGACGTCTACGGCGAGCAAATGAAGCAGAGAAGAGGGGGGTCGGTAGAGAAGCTCATGGCGGTTGCAGAACGCGTCTCAGCGGGCTCGGGGGAGGTCGGACGTCGTCGGGGCGTTGCCGGCGATCTCGGCAGACCGAGGAAGAAGAAGGCGTCGAGAAGGCGCTTGGAGGCGTCCGATGTTGCATGAGTCGACGAGGAGGCATAGACGATGGAGGCGGAGCTCACGGGCATGTCAGGGAGGCGAGGGGGTGGCTCTGGTGGCAACTACGGCAAACGGCGGCGAGGATCGCGCTCGGCCATCGCGGGAGAGGGTGAGGGAGACGAGGGGGAGAGAGGGGAGGAGTGCAGGGAGGTGATGGGCGTCTCCGTGGCGCTCAGATGGGGACGAGGAGGCAGCAGGAGGTGGAAGCAGGAGGTGGCCGCGGGAGCACGCGCCGGCGACACGCCTCTGCCTACTGGTAGAGGTGGGTGACGACTGGCACATGCCAGGTGGGCCGGGTTAGCACAGGTAAGGCCCAGGTGGGCTTCTCCCTCTCTCTCTTTTACTGATTTGTTTCTTTTTCTATTTAACTACAACTGTTGGGCTTTATTAAAAATACTAAAATGTTTGCAAAAATCCTGAAAGTAATTGTGGGCTCTGTTTAGAATATTTCCAACAGCACACACTTATTTCCAGAATTATTTGAGTACTTAAATTATTTTATAGCATTTAAATGCCCAAATTCAAATACTTATGAATTAATTCAATGACCTTCTGTTGACCTAGAAAATTGTGCACCAATTTTGCCAGAGGTTCTAACCCAAGACAAAGAGAGTGAACTTTTTAGAAGGGCATTTCAGGTTCATTGAAAAAAAATTAGTAAACCCTAGTTGTTACCAGGGGGTGCTGGGGGTTCTGTCTTCCCCATTTCAAATTTAAGAGAAATTTAAACATGATGCACACTCTAATGGTTGAACTAACTAGGGTGTGATAGTTGTGTCCTGATATATCAGGTTTAGACCGCTGCCGCCGTCCATCAGGACATTTGTAAACTGGAGTCCACCAATTATTGGATCGAGTACCAAAGTAGTCCAGCATGCGTTCTTGATACTTCTAGAATAATCCAGGTGATCGAAGATGATTGGTTTTGACAACCAGTGGCGAGATTCCTTTGGGATAGGCCATATGGCGCATACCTTTATGGGCGCCGCACGTTTTGTTATGTGAAGTAAGTTTACTGTTTTTACTTCTTGTGGAAAATTCTTTTGTTTCCTAGTGTTCTGCTTTTGGGGTTCGTCATCGTCTTCGCTTGGTGTGTCGAGCCCCTTGTGTTCGGCGTTGAGTCTGCCGGATTGTTTGAAGACCCAACACTCTCTGCGGGTATGGTTAGCAGGCTTCCCGGGAGTACTGTGTATTTGACATATCCTGTCCAAGATTTTGTTTAGGTTGGATAGCTTGTCCCTGTTATCCTGGAGGGGCAGGTTTTTCTGACTCTGTCGTGAGCTTTTGAATCCAACGTTGACTGTCGTGCTCTTCGGACTGTTTTCCTTAGTATGGCAACGATCCTTATTGCGTTGCGGTTTTCCGTTTCCATCCCTAGTTTCGGATATACTTGGGTCGCTGGTGCTACATCTTGCCAACCAGCTGTCCTCTCCTGCGCAAAAGCGGGTCATGAGGCTTGTTAATGCGGCCATTGTTCTTGGCTTTTCTTGGCGGAGGTGTATGGCGAGCCATTCGTCTCGAACGTTATGCCTAAAAGCTGCTAAAGCTTCGTCGTCTGGACAGTCGACTATCTGATTCTTTTTAGTAAGAAATCTGTTCCAGAATTGCCGAGCTGACTCTCCGGGCTGTTGAGTTATGTGACTAAGATCGTCTGCATCCGGAGGGCGGACATTCGTCCCTTGAAAATTTGCTCGGAAAGCGTCCTCGAGCTCTTCCCAACTTCCAATTGTGTTTTCAGGAAGGCTTTTAAGCCAATGACGGGCTAGCCCTTTAAGCTTGAGGGGTAAGTATTTTATGGCATGGAGGTCATCTCCTCTAGCCATATGTATGTGGAGGATATAATCCTCGATCGAGACTCCAGGGTCTATTGTTCTGTCGTATGCCTCTATGTTTACGGGTTTGAATCCCACTGGAAATTCATAATCCAGGACCTCATCGGTGAAACATAGGGGGTGTGCGGCACCCCTGTATTTGGGTGTGCCGTGATGTTCGGATACTGGTTTTGTTGCATTGCTTACGAGAGCTTGCTTTCTTGGCCCATAAATATACCTGGTTGGGCCATCTTTTTGATGCGAATCCTTGAGTGGGTCGCATGCCGGCTTGAGTGCGGTGCCGCTTGCCGCTTTATGCTGCCATGGGATTGTCTATCCGACCGGGTGGCTTTCTTACTTTCTGAATGTGAGGGCTCTAAGGCCTCTTCGTCAAATTCAGGCAGTAGCTTTCGCTTCGGATAGCTTTTAGTGTGGTGACTGTCGCCGTATTTGTCTGCGGTATTGATTAGTTTGCTTCATCTGATTCTGAGTGCATCTTCCGCAGTTTTTAGCTTCCGCTTATGCTTTTTCAGGCCGCGTGCGGTTGCAATGAGCCTTTTGTGGAGGTTCTTCTTCTTCGTGGGCTTATCCGGCGTAAGGTCGTCCGAAATGCCGTTTTCGCCGGGGACGGGTTGTTCGGTTTCTTTATCCGAGTTGCCCTGTTCGGACGGTTGCTCTAAGGCATGCTCGTCGTCTGCTGGCTCATCCTGCTCTATGGCTGGGTCTGTATCGAGGCGGGGCTTGGAGCGGCGTTTATGTCGCCGCTTTGATTGCTTTTCGAGAGATCGATCCCTCGTTGCATCCCCGTGTTCCTCGTTGTCACTTCCTTTAGGTGTATCCACCATGTACACATCATGAGATGAGGTGGCTGTCCAATGCCCTATAGGTGTTGGTTCATATGCGTCTCCTGCATCGTCGTCCATACCGTCGATGTCTTCGGAGTCGAAATTGAGCACGTCGTTTAAATTATCGACGGTGGCTACCAAATGGGTGGTGGGTGGGCTTTGAATTTCTTCATCGTCCGTATCCCAACCTTGCTGACCGTAGTCCGGCCAGGGCTCTCCTGATAAAGAGAGAGACTTTAGTGATTTCAGAATTTCACGGAAGGGCGAGTGCTGAAAGATGTCCGTGGCGGTGAACTCCATGATTGGCGCCCAATCGGATTCGATCCGCAGGCGCGCGGAGGGCTCGGAGTCCGGAGTGGAATACGGCCCCTGGGAGTCACGGGCCTTGCGGAGTGCGGGGCTGATGATCGGCTCGATCGCCTTTGAGATCGCAGCCCCCGAGGCGGCGTCCGACCACTCATCCTCGATCGGCGCAGTAGGCTCTGAATTAAGGGTCGGAACCGATGCGTGTGCGGCCCCCAGGGCACTGTTCGGCAGCAGAGCTAGATCATGCCCATTGTGACAGTGCGGCACGCTCGGCTATGGCTCGAAACCATCGAAGATCAAGTCCCCGCGGATGTCAGTCGTGTAGTTTAAACTTCCAAACCTGACCTGGTGGCCAGGGGCGTTGCTTTCTATCTGCTCCAGATGGCCAAGTGAATCGGCCCGCAGTGCGAAGCCGCCGAAGACGAAGATCTGTTCGGGGAGAAAAGTCTCACCCTGGACTGCATCATAGTTGATGATCGAAGGAGCCATCGGGCCTAAAAGCGACGACACAGAGGAACTCTCAATGAAAGCACCAATGTCGGTGTCAAAACTGGCGGATCTCGGGTAGGGGGTCCCGAACTATCCATCTAAGCGGATGGTAATAGGAGACAAGGGACATGAAGTTTTACCCAGGTTCGGGCCCTCTTGATGGAGGTAAAACCCTACGTCCTGCTTGATTAATATTGATGATATGGGTAGTACAAGAGTAGATCTACCACGAGATCAAGGAGGCTAAACCCTAGAAGCTAGCCTATGGTATGATTGTTGTATGTTGTCCTACGGACTAAAACCCTCCGGTTTATATAGACACCTAAGAGCGTTAGGGTTACACAAAGTCGGTTACAATGGTAGGAGATCTAAATATCCGCATCGCCAAGCTTGCCTTCCACGCGAAGGAAAGTCCCATCCAGACACGGGATGAAGTCTTCAATCTCGCATCTTCATAGTCCCGGATTCCGGCTGATGGTATAGTCCGGCCATCCGGACACCCCCTAATCCAGGACTCCCTCAACGACCTAAAGAAAAAAATGAATGTGTGCGATGGATAGAATGATGAGGGTGGGGGAGAGCGAGGAGGGCATGTGCATGCACGACAGAAAGTTAGTGCTAGCTACAAAGGTTAGAGGATTGTGTGGGTGAAGAGACTAACAAAGATCATAATTTGATATGAAAGTGGATTCATATATTTGAATAGGAGATCATAGTTTTATAAACATATGCATGCATGAATATAGCGGTGATACGCGTGTTGTGGTTTTGCACATGTTGTACCATAATGTGATAATGCATGGCGTTCGCAACTCACGGCTAAATGTTAAACAATCTAAACCATACTATACATCGAATAATCTCACATTTTATTTGAATTTGTGATAATGTGTGGCGTTTGCAGCTTACAACTAAATATCGAACAATCTAAACAATACTATATATCGAATAACATCTCATTTTATTTGAATTTTTGGTAATGTGTGGTGTTCGCAACTCACATCTAAATACTTGTAGGCGTAGGGGGCGGGGCACCATACATTATGTGATAAACACATTATACATATGAGACATGGTTTAGATTATGAAGATCTAACTAGAGCTTGAAATGTACTGTGATTTGAAATCAACATAAAGTGGATTCAAAAAATCGAGTTCGAGTTCATATAGTACACATAGTTCATATGTAACTCGAGAGTAATCATGTGGTGTGCTGTGAAGATAATACACAAACGATGGTTTAACTTGACAATAATGATGATTGTAGATCTTATTAAAATAGATAAATGAATTCAAATGGTTTAAATTCACAGCAATCATTATTGTAGATCTTATTCAAATAGAGCAACGAATTCAAATTTAGTCCATATTGAAGCGGTAGTATATATGTTTGGAATGCACTAAAATGTTCATTTGAGTAGTAGGTTGCATGCATTATACATGTAGCAAAATATTTTAATTGAACATAACATGAATTCAAAGTTTTGAGTGACATTTGTAGTGCGAATTGATTTGGTACAGTACATGGGACTACACTCTCTTGCGTGCTGCGAATTGATTTTTTGTCGTCGATGGAAGTGCGAATTGATTTGGTACAATACATGTTAGGCTTGTCCGGAAATTTCAACTCGCGCCTTGTTAGCTCGAAATATTAAAGATATATCTTTGTCACGTTGTGCTCTGAAAACTCCCTCCATCTCAACCCGCGCCTTCCTATTCCAAAATTACAACGCGCGTGAAAACTCCCACCTCCTGTGAAATCCCGACACACGAAATGCCCGTGATACCCCTGAACCGAAAGAACCACCTCAAATCGCTGGGGGTACTTTTGTAACTTACCCCACATTTTGTATAAGCGCGTCCCTAAGCCATGGTTCCCCACTCCCATCCCATCCGCCCACCCATTCGTACATCGAGGCCGCGAAAACCCACGAAGCCCCACACCCTCCTCTGTCCGCCACCCAGCCGGAGCCTCTTCCCCGATGATGTCGTCCACAGCAACACCTCGACGTCCCTCATCCACCATACCGAATGAGGATCCATCGTCGGTCTGGTCGTCCCACCGGTTCATCCACCCCATCCTCCACCTCCAAGGAGCTGCCCCGATGTTCCCCTCATCTTTCGCGCCACCTCCATTCCCACACCGCTGTCTTCACCTGCACCACCAGAAGAGCAGCATCATCACCGTTTCCTCGACTGAAGCTCCGGCATAATCGGCGCCACCAAAGAGATTGTACACTAATCGCCGCATTTTCTTCTTGATTCGATCTCACGGTACTGTCGGCACTCAGTCCCTGGCCGACACAGTGCGGCTTCTTCCACGGCGGCGTCGCCGGCCACTTCCTCTACGGCGTCGCTCCCTCAGCGGCGACGTGCACATCTGTAGGAGCTATTGCTGCTTTAGCTCTTGCTCGCGCTGCTGCTCTGCTCTTGCTGTCGGTCCCCTGCCTGGTCTACTCTTGCTCTTGCTCGCGCTGCTGCTCTAGCTCTTGCTCTTCCTTGCAATGTTGCTCCAATTTAGCTACACTTCAGCTGACTGAATCGACTTTTGGGTTAGTCGATTTCTAGGGGGTGGGGGGCTCGCCAGAGTTAAGGAAGAACCAGCTGCAACGGGGAGGGGGGCTCGCCAGAGAGGTACCCCGCTATCTATCTTAGGGTTCAGGGTGGGGGTTGTGGTCGCCGATGGTGGTGGGGCGGTGGCGTGGGGATCGCCGAAGAAAAAGCTCGACACGGGGGGCTAGGGGGATGGCCGGGGTGGCGGCGGACCGGCAGTGGGGAGTGTTTTCGAGGCGGGCGGGGCGGCGCACCATCGGTCGAGGGCGGCGGGGGCGGCTGTTTGGCCGGTGGTGGCTGGCGGCTCAGGGGGTGGAGGTTGAAGATGAACTGCAGGCCCTTGATTTCATATCCAATGGCTGGAAAATCGACTGACCAGAGATGAAAAAGTCAGTCGACTCACGTGTAGCCTCACCTCTAGTGCGCTCAGTTTCAACAGTAAAATTCAGTTTCGACAGCAAAATTCAGTTTCGACAGTTAAGTTCAGTTTCGATAGTTAAATTCAGTTTCGACAGTTAAGTTTAGAGATGAGCGGCTGATGTATTTTACATCTAGCACTTTCTGGTTATGTATTTTAGGTCATCTATTGGAGATGCTATTAGAATTCCACTAAGGTTAACGTTGTCTCTCTTGTCCTACTTCAGCCTTGGCGTCGTACAACTCACCGGAGCTGCTCCAACGACGAAACCCTCCATCACAACGGAGCAGTACCCCGGGCTCCATCTCAAGATGCCTAAGATCTTCTTCCCCTCCTCCAACAGCCAAGTCAGCCGGATCATCCTCACCGACCAACCCAATCATGATGAGGTCGACATGGCTTCACAAAAGAGGTTGTACCGTTGTAGCATCTCTTTCTTACTCTACATGTTATATATATTGTCCACTGAGCACACGCAGCAACGTGAAATACGATTAGTTTCTTCTACTATATGACAAGCAGTGAGGTACCAGGCAACTTAGCTATCCGTGATGGACTCTCTTGAACGCCATAATTATTTATCTCTGCGTGTTTGAGCTATGCATTTGTCAATGGGCCTGGGAGTTGAGCTAGTAGGGCAGGGGCCTGGGTCCAAAGTAGTAGAAGTAGCACAAAAACATTTTTTTAGTGTAGGCTTTTCCTTGCTCAAGCCTGCCTACTAGAATCGCTGGTGCTTGAAAGGAAAAGTGAAGGAAAAACATAGGAATTGGAAAGTCTCCTATGGTACTACTATTCATGCATTTGGTTCAAAGGAACGGAGCAAAGGAAAACTGTAGGATTTGCTCCTTCAGTGTCTCCTTGAAATAAAAACCGTGGGAATTTTAATATCCACTTGTCCTCCTTTTCAAATTCCTATTCATGAAGCACAAGACTAAGAGATAGTAGAATAATAGCATTATAACCGTACATTTTCTTGTGGTTTGACTTAATCTCACCATGCTTGTTTGCATCCTATGATCTTCCAATTCTTGTGAACCAAACATCCAGATTGGCATAAATCATGTGTTTTTAAATTCCTTGTTTTGTATGTGCATTCATATCCTATTACTATGTATTTCCTACCCCTGCGTTGTTAGAATCCTCCAATTCAAACGAGCCCTTACAGAATTACTTCTCTTATAGATAGTTGTCTACCACATGATAGAAGTGTATGTCCCGCTCCTGCTGCGCTGTCGTCCACCCCAGCTCAGCTGCTCCAACGATAGAAGTGTCTAGCACAGCAGGGATCCGGCCTCCAGACTGTCTTTCGCCGCCTCAGATCTTCTTCCCCGCCACCGACAGCCATGAAAACTGCATTACCATCATCAACCGAACAGATGACCTCGAGGACTACACGGGTGCGCAAGAGAGGTCACATTCTTTCGTGTCTTCTTACGTTATGCATCGCTTAATATTACATGCTACTTTATCATCCTGTTCACCGATTAGACTCTGAGTCAGCTCCAAACTAATGGTCAAACTTGAGTTTTTAAATGGTTGTGGGGTACATATTGGGGCCGCAATCAGTAGTATCTATCTACTATCTGGTTAATCTCTGGTGTCTACTATGAGTTTCATGTTGGGTGGGAAATAAACAGTAAAGAATCCATTATCTCTATTTTTTAACTAAAGCCATTATCTGCCTGCTATCATTGGTTTTGGGTCTATCCATAGGTTGCTACCATCACTCTGGATTTCGGCATGCACTCCTTACATAATCTCACTATGTTTTTATTCCTATGCATGACAGTTATTGTAAACAATGGAACTGAACATGTAGAGAAAAAGAGAGGAGCCTTGCGTGGCAATAAATTTCGTGCAGACATCGCTCCATGGTAGGCGCAAAGGCAGCCCCCCTCCATCCATTTCGGATTGTAATTGAGAGGAAGATATCTATTCTGAGGGGGGTTCGGAAGGACAAGACCACTCCTATTTACCCCTGAGGTCTTCGCTCTAACTTGGCATGCTGATGTTGGTTATATCATGCATATGGTGCCTTGCATTGCTTACTTTATACATCAAATATGTCATCTGCTTTGTTTGGACATCCTTTGTGTGAATGTCATATGTTTAGTTTATTCATCGTTTATGTGAACTATGCAACGCCATCATGTTTATCTAGGCATCATATATGTGAATTTTGCAATGACATCCTGCTTAGCCAGTCATCTTATATGTGAATTATATCAGGCCATCTTTTTTTCGTTACGTATTACATAGTACATTCAACTACTCTTCGTGTGCATCAGCCATTTGACATGGTGATGGAAAATTCTGGAGTGAAAACAAGGTCTTCAGAGCAGACTATGCTATCTGACGAAGCGCATATCTCGCTGGTTACGGATAGCTCCTCAGAGGAGGATTTAGAGACAGATGACCAGTCCTATCCCCCCCCCCCCCGAGGTGTATGCTCTAACTTGGCAGGGTTATGTTGCTCATGTCGTGTGTACGGTTTCTTGCATTGCAATGTCATTTGATTAGTTTAGACATGCTTTGTGTGAATGCCACCTGTTCAGTGTCTAATTACCATATATGTGAATTATGCATTGCCATCTTGTTGCAAGAAATTATATATGTGAATTATTCAATGCTATCTTGTTGCAAAGGCATTATATATGTGAACTATGCAATGCCATGCTGTTTAGCCAATCATCATGTATGTGAATTATATCATGCTTTTTTTTGTATTATGTGTTCCATTTGTTGACAACGTTTGTATATTCAACTGCTCTTCCTGTGCATCAGCCATTTGAAGCGGTGATGGAAGTATCTGGAGTGAAAACATGGTATTCAGAGCAGAAAATGGTACCTGCTGAATTAGACATCTTGTTGTTTACAGAGAGCTCCTCATAGGAGGATTCGGAGACTGATGACCAATCCTATTTCACCCCTGAGGTCTATGCTCAAACTTGGCAGGGTTATATTATCCATGTCATGCATGTTGTCTTGCATTGCTTAGTTTTTACATCATATATGGATTGCCATCTGCTTACTTGCTTACTATATAAATCATATATTTGAATTATATCGTGCCATCATGTTTACGTACACAACATCTATCTGAATTATGGCATGGCAACCCATTTAATAAAGACATCATATAGTTATATCATCTCATCTTATTTAGTGGTTACAGTCATCATATTTTGTATTATGTCATTCCATCCGTGAATTATATCATGCTATCATGTTTCCATAGGCGGCATGTATGTGACTTATGGCATGCCAACCTATTTAATAAACACATTATATAGTTATATCATGTCATCATGTTTACATAGTCATAATATTTTGAACTATGTCTTTCCATCTTTTTTAGTTAGCCATCATAATGTGAAATTGTGTCATGCTATCATGTTTAGTTAGCCATCATATATGTGAAATTGTGTCATGTTATCCTGTTTAGTTAGACAACATAAATGTGAATTATTTCATGCTCTCTTTTATTCAATACTATCCATTGCACCTGTCTATCATACAATGTCTGTACTTTCAATTACTTTTCTTTTTTATCAGAAATTTGAATTGGAGAGGATGATGGCAGTATCTAAGGGAGTAACAACACGGTCTTCAGAAAAGATAGTGCTACCAGTTGATGCAAATAGAACCACGGTTCTACTTGCCCAAGAACCAGCCCCACCACACATAACCCAGACTCTCGCAGATTGTACCCCTACCAGTTGGACAGAGAACCAGCTACACCCCTTCTAACCCCAACCCCGGCAGGTAGTAACCCAGTTCCAGTTGACACATCACTGTCTCCACCATAGAGAACCCAAACACAAGCAGTTTGTAACGGAACTGCAATGCCCAAAGCACGAGGACACCACTCCGAATCCCAACTCAACGCTTAAAGGAGAAGAAGATTTGTTCTCAGGTCAGGTTCTATAGCTATGTTTCAAACTCCTTTGCTCTTACATCACTGTATTTACTCATACCAACTATTTTCAAATATGAAGGATGGAATTGAAACTCCAATGGCACAATAGGTATGTTTTAAACCTGTTTCTTTAACTGGTTTGCTGTTGTAACTTGCTCTATGTTGATTTCAGTTTCAATTGAATAAACAGTTATGTTCATATGTCATGCACATTACAAGTATTGTTATTGCTCTATAGTTTCCCACACTTATATTCTGTCTATTCTGCTTTGTCTTGAACAAATATTATTTGAACTCTATCTCTATCTTGATTTGGCAACAAAAACTAGAATGATATAGACCATAAAGTGACCATGGTACATAGATATATGTTTGTTTCATGCTGTTATCCTGTCCACTTTACTACTGAATTGATTTACCAAAATGAGTTTCATATACAACATGGTAAACATGTGATGTGTCTGCTTGTTTATCTTTTAGAATGCGGACAAAATATTGGAGAACAGTACCCCGTTATGCAATGGTAAAGGAAGTAATGCAGATAAGGTTCAAGTTAGTGAGACATCCCTGTTGGTCTCCAAGAAAGCTGATAAAAACTATCTTGACGACAGTGAGAGAACCCAAAAGTCCTGTCTTGATGTATTGTTCAAGTTATTGGCCAGTACTGCTGGCACAAGCTCTTCGAACTCGCTGCCTGAATGAGTTTGTATTCTTGAGTCTCAACTTCAAGTTGAAAGACATCAATCAGATGTGCTGCAATAGAAAGATGAAGGACTGAGGATGTCCCTGCAGAATTCAGATGCATACTTTCAGGTGCACCAGCAAATGCTGGAGGATTTAAGCGTCAAACAAGAGAAAGTTAATAATCTTGCTAAGCATCTTGCCAGCATTATGGGTACACCGGATATTGTTTCTTGAGATATTCTGAAGTGGTTTCGGTTCTGGAATTGTTTTGTTGCGGCATTTATTTGCACTGGTCGCCAACTTTGACAACCAGTGTATATGATATGCTACTTTGTTCCCTATATTTGCACTGATGGTGAACTTTGATGCCCAGTGAATGTAATATGTGTAATAGCCGTGATAGCCTAGCGTAAGTTGCTTGCTTATTTATTTCCTTGTTGTCTTGTTTATTTGTTTACTTGTAGTGAGTGCAGTTCTTTTTCCGCGGTTTGCTAATGGCCGCAATAACCATTTTTTTAAAACTAGGCCACAATAACTATGTGCTAAATATTTACTGTAGTGACACTGGGCCTCCTACGTGACGTAGAAACAATGGTCCTTCTACGGGCCGTAGAAACAAACAATGGGCCTCCTATGGGGCGTAGAAACAATGGCCCTTCTATGGGCCGTAGACACAATGGGCCTTCTATGGGCCATAGACACAATGGCCCTTCTACGGGCCATAGACACAATGGGCCTTCTACAGGTCGTATCATCAATGGGCCTTCTACGGGCCGTATGATCGATTGGCCAATAACGGACCGCATTATGGTCGTAAATGGGCTAGAGTGGGAATCGTCCGTTCATGGGCCGACCATAACTGGCCGTCGTTAATCAGCTGTATTTGATGACGCTATGAAAGGGGCCCAACGTATTAACAGGCCACAAACGGGCCAAATGTAACCACGGGCTGAATTTGGCCCACAAGCAGAAAATTACAGTAATAGGCCATAAGTAACTGAATGCTGGAAATGAGCCCAAGAATAAATGGGCCCTGAGAAGGCCGAAAGATAACGTGGGTTGGAAGCGGCCCAATGGAATAATGGGCCATTAATGGGTATAAAGTGATACAATGTTCATTACGGGCCAGTTTCACCACGGGTCATTAATGGGCCAAGAGTTACAAAGGGCCTCATATGGGCCGAAAGACGTCATGGGCCATACATGGACCGGAAGTTAAAACGGGCTGGAATCATATTGGATGGCCCAAATGATGCTACTATACCTAATTCGGATAGGTCGTAATGGGCCCTGGGTTAGCGGGCTGTAAATGGGCTATATGCGAACATGCCGTTAACAGGCTTTCCGTGGGCCGGCCCGCCACCTTTTGACCAAGTCAAATGGGTCGGCCTTTTCACGGTAATGGGCCTTTGTTGGGCCGTGCCACGTGTCGACGTATCGTAGGCGCCTTTGGTCCAATGAGTGGATGGCATCTGTCCCAACGGTGAGCCGACACGTGTTTCCTCCAGCCAATGATGATTTTACACATGGAAAATTCCCATTGGTCGGGGATGTTAACGGGTTATCGGATCCAAAACCGGACCCGATAGCTTAACAGTGTTCTCTTACGGTGGATGCCACGTGTTGGTCACCCTTGATGAAAGCACTTCTATGACGCATGATTTATCGTCATGGAAGTGGATTTCCTCCAGCCAATGATGATTTTACACATGGAAAATTCCCATTGGTCGGGGGTGTTAACGGGTTATCGGATCCAAAACCGGACCCGATAGCTTAACGGTGTTCCCTTACCACTATTACTGTTACCACTACTATCAAACCATCATATTACTGTGCTACTGATAACTCTGCTCCAGATATTTAATCTCCAGGTGTGCTTGAATTGACAACTCAACTGCTAATACTTGCAAATATTCTTTGGCTCCCCTTGTGTCAAATCTATAAATTTGGGTTGAATACTCTACTACCCTCAAAAACTGTTGTGATCCCTTATACTTGTGGGTTATCAGTGTAGTTCTCCCACCATGCAGTTGTTGGTCCATCTAGCTGGTGGGCGGCAAACCTCACCTTCTCAATGTCATTGCATCATGTTGTGACTAGCTCCCTCCTATCTTGCGGAGCCAGTCGTCTGCAACAATCGGCTCAGTGCTACTTGAAAACACTAGTGGGTTCAGACTCAGGAAACGGGTAAGGCTATCCACTTGGGGTGGCGGTGGTGGGTTGTTGTTGTTTTGGTTCTGGTTCTAGATGAGCATCTGCATGAGAGCATTCTGGTTTTGGATCAACTAGGTGAGTTCCGGTGGAAAGTTGGATCCCGGGTTACATCTCAGAGGCATCTGATGGGTTTAGAGTGGATGATAAATTAGAATAGAATAAGGGCCTAATAAATAAAATCACACTACCCATATGCATATTATAGCAATAAAACTTCAAATCGGACCAATTCAATTGAAATCAAAGAAGTTCACATGAATAATCAAACCTAAGGTAAGCCATGTCACAAGATTTGACATGGTCTCATAAATGAATAAAACTAATCAAATAACAAAATCGAATTCCTAAACTCTCATGGTGGTATAAAATCTTACGCTCTTCCAATGATGAGCAGTCAACCATGTTGACATTGGGTGTCGGTGTCAAAACCAGCGGATCTCAGGTAGGGGGTCCCAAACAGTGCGTCTAGGCGGATGGTAAGAGGAGACAAGGGACACGATGTTTTTACCAAGGTTCGGGCCCTCTCGATGGAGGTAAAACCCTCTCGATGATATGTGTAGTACAAGAGTAGATCTACCACAAGATCGGAGAGGCTAAACTCTAGAAGCTAGCCTATGGTATCATTGTTGTGATTCTGTCCTACGGACTAAACCCTCCGGTTTATATAGACACCGGAGGGGGCTAGGGTTACACAAAGTCGGTTACAAGGAAGGAGATCTACATATCCGTATTGCCAAGATTGCCTTCCACGCCAAGGAGAGTCCCATCCGGAGACGGGGCGAAGTCTTCAATCTTGTATCTTCATAGTCCAACAGTCCGGCCAAAGGTTATAGTCCGGTTGTCCGGATACCCCCTAATCCAGGACTCCCTCATCGGGCATTCTTGGATCACTCTCTGTGTTGTCATCTCCGAGCTCGTCATCCTGGTCCTTGTCCTGGCTGACATAGGCACCATAAGAGTGATCCTCCTAGATGTTTTCCCCTCATCCAGCTTCTCCTCAGCCTCCTGAAGCTGAAGCTTCAGGTCATCGTACATGTCCCGCAGTGCATCTGGCTCTCCCTCGTGCTCGATGTGAGCGTCCTTTAGGTCCTCCTTGAGCTCGGCCTTGCAGGTCATGAGGTTCTTGGTCACGATCAGGTTGTGGTCCAGCACTACCTCCATCCTGCGAATGTGCTCCTCCATGTCCTGGATATGGGATGATATCGTCTTGTGTTCCAGGGTACGCACCACTTCTCCATTCGATTCGCGGTTTCCATACATGACAAAGGAGTTCTTCTTGAGGTCCATCATACTCCTCTCCAATGAGTCCATGAGCAATGTGAGTAGTGATGCCCCTGCCCAGGCCTGATGATGCAGTATCCAGATGGAAATCAATGGGCTCGGAGGGGACTCCGATGATGCGTCCGGGATATGGACATCCATCCTCCAACGCGTCTCCTCGGGCAAGGTGGTCGTGAAGGTTCCAGTGAGTTTGGGTAGCACAATCTCCAGGTGCTTCACAATCTTCATCAGTTATCGTCCAAAGGGCATGGTCTCATTAGGCTGCTCAAACTCAACAATGGCAGCCGACATCTACATTTCGAAAGAGAGGAGAAATTAGTAATGAAGCAGAGAAAAGTATGAAACCAAAGGATATATAGGGAAATTATAAAAATAAAGATTTATCCTATGGCTTTCCATTTTCTAGGGGTCACGTCCTATAGTCAACGTGTGCTCTGATACAATCTTGTAGCGACCCAACCCGATAAGGATTGAAGTCTTCGTGCTTACCGTGCTAGTCCCTGGATCGACTTGCTAGCACACACAGTGCTCGATGAAATAACAGAAATAACACACATCTCTTTATTACATTGATAGTCCTAGAGCAATTACAATTTACTACAAGATATGTCATAATACCAAATAAAACAAATATTGCGGAAGCAAAGTAGTAAATAAGTCCATCAACTCCATGAGCAAAAGCTGAGTGTAGAACATCGACCTATCACACCTTAATCCTCGTCAGATATATCTGCAACGTGATAAGTTGTAGCCATATAGGTCAGTGCAATGAACGTACTCACAAGTCACATCATAAGTATATTGAACCTACTTGTACATGCAATTTGGCTGGTGGAAAGCTCTAAGTTTAGTTTGCATAAAGCTAATTTCTTTTCCCTAGTACAAAAGATATTTTTCTACCACTACAAAATAGCATATGATTGAGATTGTGTCCTCGTCACAATCTATTCCCAAAGTTTCATTAAACCCAAATGATTAAGTTAAGGGTGATGAGATCTCCCTGCATTTCCACTACTAGATGTTGTTTGTAACTGGGGACACGACTAATCGATTAGGTTGACACTCTGTAGAGGTTGCGCACTTTTCCCCACAATACTCGACCACCTCCATGATCGGAAGATTGAGACATAGTCTTTCAAAAGTATTCCCCCTTAACCCACGGATAGGCCGGTACACCTACATATTCTACATTAGCTAGCCTATCCCGAAAGAGGTCACACTATCTACTCAACTAAGCCAGAGCCCATATGACTTGTGGTTGCACGTGTAAGCTTCTAGATATGAAAATATGTTTGATCCTGAGCAGACGGACCACTAGTGTGCACTCCCATGGATTGCCCATGAATGCTCCCACTATACATCGCCACCATTCAAACAAATTCCTCCCAGGTAGTTCCTTAATTATCCTAGGTTCTGTTTACTACATTGTCACTCATACTTTATGATGAATCACTCCCCAATCCATGTCTACTTTAGGGAAGCAATGTAATGTAAAATGGTGGCACAATGTTGTAAGATTCAAACCTAACTCAATGAACTACTAGGTGTAAAGCATAGCCATCCGGCACTCTGACCATGCAATCCTACCACAAAGGACTAAGTGCATATAAAACATAGGTAATGAAAACATGATCAAGATGTAAACTTGCCTTGGTATAGTTGGTTCAACTCTGGAGAATGATAGTACTCGGCTGCACACTCCGGACAATCTATCGTCAAAGTAAATAAACATACATACACAATCATTTCAGAGAAAAAAAATAATATGCAACATGCAAAGACTCGGAAAATCCAACACACTTAACTTGCATGAAAATTCCTAAATGCAAAAGCAACATGTGACATATGGTTCCAAAATGTGATGTGAATTAAGGTGCATACAAGGCATAGTAGTAAAACTATCATGCATAGATCCTAATTGTGTGAAAATATTTTGAATATGGTCCAAGTCATAGGGTTTGGCTACGGTGACAAAATGCAAAAAGAATCAATTCAAACGAGGCTACAATTTAGGAGATATGGCCGAATAGAGTTTGAATTTGAATTTAAAACAATTCAAATTTGAAATAACCAGAAGTTTGCAAAGATGGGTTCTGTGGATAGATCTAATCAGGATGAACAAATTGTCGTTGGTTTCATCTAATTTGGGTCAATGATACGTCTCCAACGTATCTATAATTTATGAAGTATTCATGCTATTATATTATCTGTTTTGGATGTTTATGGGCTTTATTATACACTTTTATATTATTTTTGGGACTAACCTATTAACTGGAGGCCCAGCCCAAATTGTTGTTTTCTTGCCTATTTTAGTGTTTCGAAGAAAAGTAATATCAAACAAAGTCCAAACGGAATTAAACCTTCAGGAGAGTTATTTTTGGAACAGAAGCAATCCAGGAGACTTGGAGTAGACGTCGGGGAAGCTTCGACGAAGCCACGAGGCAGGGAGGCGCGCCCTACCCCCTGGGCGCGCCCCCCACCCTCGTGGGCCCCTCGTGGCTCCCCTGACTGACTTCTTTTGCCTAAATATGTCCATATACCCTAAAATCATCGAGGAGCACAATAGATCGGGAGTTCAGCCGCCGCAAGCCTCTGTAGCCACCAAAAACCAATTGGACCCTGTTCCGGCACCTTGCTGGAGGGGGATCCCTCACCGGTGGCCATCTTCATCATCTCGGCGCTCTCCATGATGACGAGGGAGTAGTTCACCCTCGGGGGTGAGGGTATGTACCAGTAGCTATGTGTTTGATCTCTCTCTCTTGTGTTCTTGATATGGCACGATCTTCATGTATCGCGAGCTTTGCTATTATAGTTGGATCTTATGATGTTTATCCCCCTCTACTCTCTTGTAATGGATTGATTTTTCCCTTTGCAGTTATCTTATCGGACTGAGACTTTAAGGATTTGAGAACACTTGATGTATGTCTTGTCGTGCTTATCTGTGGTGAAAATGGGATATTCACGTGATCTACTTGGTGTATGTTTTGGTGATCAACTTGTGGGTTCAATGAACTTATGCATAGGGGTTGGCACACGGTTTCGTCTTGACTCTCTAGTAGAAACTTTTGCGCACTCTTTGAAATACTTTGTGTTGGTTTGAATAGATGAATTTGAGATTGTGTGATGCATATCGTATAATCATACCTGAGGGAGTCCTGGATTAGGGGGTGTCCGGATAGCCGGACTATAACCTTTGGCCGGACTGTTGGACTATGAAAATACAAGATTGAAGACTTCATCCCGTGTCTTGATGGGACTTTCCTTGGCGTGGAAGGCAAGCTTGGAAATACGGATATATAGATCTCCTCCCACTGTAACCGACTCTGTGTAACCCTAGCCCTCTGCGGTATCTATATAAACCGGAGGGTTTTAGTCCGTAGGACAACATACAATCATACCATAGGCTACCTTCTAGGGTTTAGCCTCTCTGATCTCGTGGTAGATCTACTCTTGTACTACCCATATCATCAATATTAATCAAGTAGGAGTAGGGTTTTACCTCCATCGAGAGGGCCCGAACCTGGGTAAAAACATCGTGTCCCTTGTCTCTTGTTACCATCTGCCTAGATGCACAGTTCGGGACCCCCTACCCGCGATCTGCCGGTTTTGACACCGACATTGGTGCTTTCATTAAGAGTTCCTATGTGTCGTCACCGTCAGGCTTGATGGCTCCTTCGATCATCGTTGGCGATGCAGTCAAGGGTGAGACTTTTCTCCCCGGATAGATTTTTGTATTCGACGGCTTTGCACTGCGGGCCAATTCGCTTGGCCATCTGGAGCAGATTGAAAGCTACGCCCCTGGCCACCAGGTCAGGTTTGAAAGCCTAAACTACACGGCCGATATCCGTGGAGACTTGATCTTCGACGGGTTCGAGCCCTTGCCGAGTGCGCCGCACTGTCCCGATGGGCATGATTTAGCTCTAATGTCGGACAATGTTCAGTAAGTCGCACCTGCAGCCGCTCCGGCCTTCAATTCGGAGCCAACTGCGCCATCCATGGACGGGTGGCTGGGCCCTGCCATGGAGGCCGCAGTTTCAACGGCGATCGAGCCGGATACCCTTCGCGAGGCCCGTGACTCCAAACCGTCGGACTCCCCTCCGGACTCCGAGCCGCCCGCGCCCCTGCCGATCGAATCCGATTGGGTGCCGATCATGGAGTTTACCGCCGTGGATATCTTTCAGCACTCACCCTTCGGGGACATACCGAATTCAATAAGATCTCTGTCCCTGTCAAGAGAGTCCTGGCCGGATTATGGCCAACAAGGTTGGGATGCGGATGACGAAGAAATTCGGCGCCCACCCACCACCCACTTTGTAGCTACTGTCGATGATTTAACCGACATCCTCGACTTCGACTCCGAAGACATCGATGGTATGGACGACGATGGAGGAGACGACCAGGAACCAGCGCCTATAGGGCACTGGAAAGCCACCTCGTCATATGACATATACATGGTGGACACACCTAAAGAAGGCAATGGCGATGGAACGGCGGAGGATGACCCCTCCAAGAAGCAACCTAAGCGCCGGCGTCAGCGGCGCCGCTCTAAGTCCCGCCAAAGCAAAAACGGTGATTCCGGCATAGGAGATAATAACACCCAGGACAGTGCCGAAGACAACCCCCTCCAGCAAGATTCGGCACAGGAGGATGGAGAAGCCAGCCCTCCTGAGAGAGCGACAGACAGAGAGGAAGAGGATGATAATTACATGCCTCCCTCCGAAGACGAGGCAAGCCTCAACGATGATGAATTTGTCGTGCCTGAGGATCCCGCCGAGCAAGAGCGCTTCAAGCGCAGGCTTATGGCCACAGCGAGCAGCCTTAAGAAAAAGCAGCAGCAGCTTAGAGCTGATCAAGACTTGCTAGCCGACAGATGGACTAAAGTCCTTGCGGCTGAGGAATACGAACTCGAACGCCCCTCCAAGAGCTACCCAAAGCGCAGGCTGCTACCCCGATTAGAGGAGGAAGCATCTAAACCCACATCTCCAATGGCTGACTGGCCACCTCGCGGCCGCGACAGAGAGGCCTCTCAGCACACAGCTCAAGCCGCACCCCGGTGTAACTCAAAAAACACCAAGGCACAGGGAAATGTGTTAGACCTGCGACATATATTGGAGGACAAAGCAAGGCAAACAAGATCGATCTACGGATCACATGGGCGCCCCACGACACGAGATGATAGCCGTCACGCCGGATACATTAAAAGTAAATCCGCCCGAGCCGAATACAATAGACAAAGCTCATTCGAGCTGCGTCGTGATATAGCCCAATACAGAGGCGCCACACACCCGCTATGCTTCACAGATGAAGTAATGGATCATTAAATCCCTGGGGGTTTCAAACCCGTGAATATTGAATCATACGATGGTACGACAGATCCTACGGTATGGATTGAGGACTATCTCCTTCATATCCACATGGCCCGTGGCGATGATCTACACGCCATCAAATACCTCCCACTCAAGCTTAAAGGACTAGCCCGGCATTGGCTTAACAGCCTGCCAGCAGAATCCATTAGGTGTTGGGAAGACCAAGAAGCCGCATTCCTCAACAACTTCCAGGGCACCTATGTGCGATCACCAGACGCCGATGACCTAAGCCAGATAATTCAGCAGCCAGAGGAATCGCCCAGACAATTCTGGACACAGTTCCTAACCAGGAAAAATCAAATCGTCGACTGTCCGGATGCAGAGGCCCTAGCGGCCTTCAAACATAACATCCGCGACAAGTGGCTTGCCCGGCACCTTGGACAGGAAAAGCCGAAAACGATGGCAGCCCTCACGACACTCATGACCCGCTTTTGTGCGGGAGAAGACAGCTAGCTGGCTCGCAGCAGCAACATGTCAAAGAGCCCTGCTAATTCGGATACCAAGGACAGCAATGGCAGGTCACGCCGCAACAAGCACAAGCGCCGCATTAACAGCGACAATACGGAGGACGCGGCAGTTAATGCCGGATTTAGAGCCTCTAAGCCCGGTCAGCGGAAAAAGCCATTCAAAAGAAGCACTCCGGGCCCGTCCAGTTTGGACCATATACTCGATCGCTCGTATCAGATACATGGCACCCCCGACAAGCCAGCCAACCACACCAACAGCGATTGTTGGATGTTCAAGCAGGCCAGAAAAATAAATGCCAAGCAAAAAGACAAGGGGCTACATAGCGACGACAAGGAGGAGCCCCGGCCGCCGAACAACACAGGACAGAAGGGTTTCCCCCCACAAGTGCGGACGGTGAACATGATAAACGCAACCCACATCCCCAAGAGGGAGCGGAAGCGTGTGTTAAGGGACGTCTACGCGTTGGAGCCGGTCGCCCCAAAGTTCAATCCATGGTCTTCCTGTCCGATCACTTTCGATCGCAGGGACCACCCCACTAGTATCCGCCATGGAGGATTTGCCGCATTGGTCCTAGACCCAATCATTGACGGATTTCACCTCACTCGAGTCCTTATGGACGGCGGCAGCAGCCTAAACCTGCTTTACCAGGACACGGTACGCAAAATGGGCATAGATCCCTCAAGGATTAAATCCACAAAACAACCTTTAAAGGCGTCATCCCAGGTGTAGAGGCCCATTGCACAGGCTTAGTCACACTGGAAGTGGTCTTCGGATCCCCGGATAATTTCCGGAGCAAGGAATTAATCTTTGATATAGTCCCGTTTCACAGTGGCTAGCATGCACTGCTCGGGCGAACCGCATTTGCAAAATTCAATGTGGTGCCGCACTATGCATACCTCAAGCTCAAGATGTCAGGACCTCGTGGGGTCATCATAGTTAATGGAAGTACAGAGCGCTCGCTCCGAATGGAGGAGCACACTATGGCCCTCGCAGCAGAAGTGCAAAGTAGCCTATCAAGGAAATTCTCCAGTTCGGCGATCAGACGTCCGGACACCGTCAAGCGTGCCCGAATTAATCTGCAACAGGACCGCCTGGCACGTTCTCAGCTCGCGTAGCAATACGGCCCCTACCCCAGCCCCATCCAAATGGCGGCACACGTGCCATGCATACACAATTACACATTAAAAATACCATGGGCACAGGGGAGGGGCACGAGTACGGCATGCCCCGAAGCACGGCTCAACCGCACCAGGGGCTCCCTACTTCGTTATTTTTTCTCTCTTCCAGGACCTTACTCTCTGGAAACCCTATCCAGCAATATAATCACCGAATACACGATGCAAGGACTAGGGGGGCGGAGGCTACGTCGCATCATGGAACTCTCAGGTGGTCTCTATAACGAGAAAAATACCTGTCTTAAATACCATTCTGCATCCCGCCCTTGGAGGGGTATATGTCAAATAGTCCCACCTCTTGCTTATCGCACTACTTATATCGTTCTGCTTTTAACGCACCTTTTTCGAATAAGCAATGCTTAGCTTCAGTCTATTATTGCATTCTCTATTCATTCCTTTTTATGTATATATGCTCAGTCATGACACTTAGCACCCGTACACTTTGGTATGGCCAATACGCCAGGGGCTCTAGCACCCGATAACACGGCGTGAGAAGTCCAAACACTTCCACAAGTGGGGCACTCCGAACTTATAGCATTATATGCATCAGCTCCGAATCATGTCTTTGGTCAATAGTTTGGTTTGCCCGGCTCCCATGTTTTGGTACCTTACGTTCCGCTCTATCGGCTAAGGTAGCACTGGAAGAACTACTGCGATTGTGCCCCGGTTTAGCTGGGCTAAGCACCTCAGTAGAGAAAGCTAAAACTGACTGTCATGATAGGGCGAGAGCTGGTCGCTGTTCGAGAGGTTTTCGAGTCCCTAAAGACTTATGCCCCTTAGGGCGAGGAGTCGGCTTTGTCCGGCCTAGGCGTGTATAGCACCCCGAACTCGGTCTTCCGAACACTAGGGGCTTCACCAAAATTTAAAATTATAGAATTCTCTGGCTAAGTGAGAGTGATAACGCATTATAGTATGATTGCCTTGTTCGTTGTGCTGAGCACCTCCCTCGAAGGACCCAAGAATGGGAAAAAGAGTGCTCAGGTTTATCCCGAAAACCCCCGCACTCGTGGCATGGGGGCAGAAGCCGACAACTCGCCATCTCTCAGATTTAAGAATTGGCTGCACAGAAGGTAATATTTTAAATTCAAACAAGCGTTACATAGAGCATATGAAAAAAAATTCAGCGTACAGGATCACAAATGCAAGTTCACTCAAAAATTACATCCTTGGAACATTCATCCGCCACAAGGCGGGCACCCTTCAGGATGCCCTCATAGTACATCTCGGGGTTGCGATGCTCCTTGCCCTGCGGTGGCCCGTCCTTCACCAGCTTCTTAGCATCCATTTTGCCCCAGTGTACTGTAACACGGGCAAGCGCCCTGCGGGCGCCCTCGATGCAGACGGATCGCTTGATGACTTCAAGCCACGGACAGGCATCCGCCAGCCGCCTCACCAGCCCTAAGTAGCTCCCAGGCACGGCCTCTCCAGGCCACAGCCGGACTACATGACCCTTCATGGCCTGTTCGGCCACCCTATGGAGCTCGACCATTTTGCTTCAGCTGGTCGCTCAAAGGCACCGGGTGTCCGGCCTCGGCATACTGAGACCAGAACACCTTCTCCGTCAAGCTCCCTTCCTCGGCCCGGTAGTAGGTGGCGGCATCTGACATTCCGTGGGGCAGATCTGCGAACGCTCCTGGAGAGCTCCGGACTCGGGTAAGTAAGAAGTAATTCACTTTAACATGCTTTCTTTGCATAATGAATGCCTTACCCGCCGCTATCTTCTTCATCGCCTCAATTTCCTGGAGGGCTTTTTGGGCTTCAGCCTTGGTAGACTTGGCGCTTTCGAGGGCTGCCGCGAGCTCAGACTCTCGCGTCTTTGATTCAAGCTCCCAACTCTCGTGTTTCTTCACGAGAGCTTGGAGCTCTTGATGCACCACCTCCACCCGCGCCTCCTGTTTTTCTCGCTCGGTGCGCTCCGTGGCCGCTTCGTCTTCGGCCTCAGACATCGCTTGCTTCAGGGTTGCCACCTCGGTCGTGGCCCCTGCCATTGTCATGATGATCCTGTCATTTTTTGCAACCACGTATTTTCTATATAGTTACACAAGGTATTACTTACCTTCTTTCTCCTCGAGCTGCTTCTTGGCAAGGACGAGCTCTTTCTCAGACCGCTCGAGGCTCTGCTTCAACGCATCGACCTTCGCGGTCAGTGCGGCAGAGGTCAGCAGCTTAGCCTGTATTCCCACATTGACATATTTCTGTTAGACTCCTGCGTTTATTATTTGATCCTCTATTCGGCTTTTCTTTGTGAACACCAAACAGAGCATCAAGGGCTACTGTCTATGCGGTAATATTTTCGTATATTTTTTACATACATCAAAGCCTATTAGAAGGCTGGCACAGGCTTCAGTCAGCCCGCTCTTGGCGGACTGAACTTTCTGGATCACCGCACTCATAATAGTGCGGTGCTCCCTATTGATGGAGGCACCGTTAAGCACCTCCAGCAAGTTATCCGGTGCCTCCGGTTGGACGGAGGTCACCGGTGCAGCAGGCTTGCCCTTCTTAGAGGGGGGCCGCCTGCCGGAGTCCGGAACCACTGAAGGTTCGGGTGCGGTGTTCGGCCCAGGGCCGGACTTGGAGCCCTTGGGAGCCTTGCTCCTTTTTTGCCTGCAGTCCGGAAGGTCGCCTTGCGGCGCCTCCAGGACCACCTCCCCTTGGCTTGGAACCTTGTGGGACAACACCTCGGCGTTGTCCGTAGGGCGAGGGGAGGAAGCGGTCGGAAGTGAAAAGCTATTCACATCCGACGAATCCAAGGAACCACTCGACGATGTCGACTTGGGCTCGGGGCGGACTGCATGATTACATTCGGCGTTATGAGAAGCTGTGCAATAAAGGAACGCTAAGAGTCACTCTGGTGTCCTAATACTTACGACTTCGCCAGGGGCTTGGCCTTGGGCGGCCACTCCTACTCGCTGTCGGCGGTGTTGGTGGAGTATTCTGGAGGAAGGGTCCTTCCCTTCTTGGACCCTCCAGCCTCCCCATTTGGGGCGGCCTTCCTTTTATTTTCTCCCCCTGCTGGAGGGGAAGAAGCCTGTTTTTCCTCCTCCTCATCTTCGTTGGAGGAGTGTGCCTCGGAGTCATCGGACGATGAGTCCGACACCACCGGGCGCCGGGAACTCTTTCGGGTTCCCGTGGCCTTCTTCTTGGCCTTCTTCTCCGGCACCACGTAAGGTGCCGGAACCAGCAGCTCCGCCAAGCGGGCGTCTGCTGGGCCTTCGGGTAATGGAGCCGGACAATCGATCTGTCCGGCCGTCTCCTGCCAGTCCTGTCAAAGCTGCGGGAGCTTAGATCCCGCATAGGGTCAAACTATGAAAAACAAGTATCCTGTAAGAGGCAAAACAACTTACCGCACAGGCTTGGCACTTCGCGCAGAATCTGTGATCCTTGTTAGCAGGAGGGGGAACCTCGGCGCCCTTGAACAGCACCTTCCAGGCGTCCTTGTATGTTGTATCAAAGAGCCTGTTCAGAGTTTGGTGCTGGGCCGGGTTGAACTCCCACAAGTTGAAAGCCCGTCGTTGACACGGGAGGATCCGGCGGATGAGCATGACCTGGACGACGTTGACGATTTTGAGCTTCTTGCTCACCATGTTTTGGATACATGTTTGGAGTCTGGTCAGCTCTCCCGAACTACCCCAGGACAGGCCCTTCTCTTGCCAGGAGGTGAGCCGCGTGGGGATGCCAGATCGGAACTCGGGGGCCGCTGCCCATTCAGGGTCGAGCGGCTCAGTGATGTAGAACCACGCTGATTGCCACCCATTTATGGTCTCCACGAAGGAGCCCTTGAGCCATGTGATGTTGGGCATCTTTCCCACCATGGCACCTCCGCACTCCACCTGGCGGCCGCTCACAACCTTCAGCTTGACATTAAAAGTCTTCAGCCATAAGCCGAAGTGGGGCTTGATGTGGAGGAAGGCCTTGCACACGACGATGAATGCCGAGATGTTGAGGATGAAGTTCGGGGCCAGATCATGGAAATCCAGGCCGTAGTATAACATGAGCCCCCGGACGAATGGGTGAAGAGGGAATCCCAGTCCGCGGAGGAAATGGGTATGGAACACTACCCTTTCATGGGGCCTGGGGGTGGGGATCAGCTGTCCCTCATCTGGGAGCCGGTGCGCGATGTCGTCGGGCGGGTATCCAGCTCTCCTCAGCTTCTTGATGTGTCCCTCCGTGATGGAGGAAACCATCCACCTGCCTCCTGCTCCGGACATGGTTGGGGAAGGTTGAGGTGGGAAATGCGCACTTGGGCGCTGGAGCTTGAGTGTGTGAAAATGGATGAGCAAAGGAGGAATAAGGCATGCATGAAAAGGTGAATCCTTATCCCTTTATATGGGCAGATGAAACTATGCGTCCCCACCAGCCTGGTAAAACTCGCTTATCCACCAAGCGCCGTTGTCAGTGTCAAAACCGGCGGATCTCGGGTAGGGGGTCCCGAACTGTGCGTCTAGGCGGATGGTAACAGGAGACAAGGGACACAATGTTTTTAACCAGGTTCGGGCCCTCTCAATGGAGGTAAAACCCTACTCCTGCTTGATTAATATTGATGATATGGGTAGTACAAGAGTAGATCTACCATGAGATCAGAGAGGCTAAACCCTAGAAGCTAGCCTATGTTATGATTGTTGTTCGTCCTATGGACTAAAACTCTCTGGTTTATATAGACACCGGAGAGGGCTAGGGTTAAACAGAGTCGGTTACAATGGAAGGAGATCTACATATCCGTATTGCCAAGCTTGCCTTCTACGCCAAGGAAAGTCCCATCCGGACATGGGACGAAGTCTTCAATCTTGTATCTTCATAGTCCAAGAGTCTGGCCAAAGGTCATAGTCCGGCTACCCAGACACCCCCTAATCCAGGACTCCCTCAGTAGCCCCTGAACCAGGCTTCAATGACGACGAGTCCGGCGCGCAGATTGTCTTCAGCATTGCAAGGCGCGTTCCTCCTCAAATACTTCATAGAAGATTTTGAACACAAGGATAGTGTCCGGCTCTGCAAAATAAGTTCCACATACTGTCGTAGAGAGAATAATATTTACACAAATCTAATCTGCTGAAGTATTCCATAGCGTGTCATCACACCACAACCAAGCCTTTATTCGAATCGTTTTTACTGTCCCACCTCAGTGTGTTTTGCGAGGCGGTTTCCTTGGCACATCTTGTCGAAGCAGAGATCATGTCCCCTTTATTTACGGGATTCTCATCAATACGGACGTGGGTAACCCAGTCGTGCCCGTTGGTACGTCTCCTCGATCAAAGACGAGTCCCAAACGGTCACGGGGAGGGCTCTTGGTATTCAACCTCTTATAAAGAGACCAAGGCCTTACTCCTTTCTTTTGATCTCAATTGAATTCGCCCTTCGCCCCGAGTTCGAACACCCAAGGCCCCAGATTCCAGGTGCTTCGGACCTTCGACGATGTCCGGTTCCGACCTTCGAGGCCGATGGATGCCTTCCTCCGTCATGGAGGAAGACGTGCTAAAGCTGAGAGAGGCCAGGTTTTTGACCGGCGAAATCTCGCATAGGCTGCCTGCTCACGGGCAGGTTATTCCTACTCCCAAGCCTGGTGAGAGCGTGGTGTTCGTGTCTCACTTCCACCGAGGGCTAGGCTTCACGACGGATCCCTTCGTGAGGGGGCTCATATTTTATTATGGGCTGGAATTTCACGACTTAGCTCCAGAGTCCATCCTCCACATATCATTGTTCATTATCGTGTGCGAAGCCTTCCTCTGTATTACTCCTCACTTTGGACTGTGGCTCAAGACCTTTATAGTAGAGCCGAAGATGATCGAGGGATAGCACGCGGAATGCGGAGGCACTGTTATAAGCAAGAATGCTGATGCTCCATGGCCCAAGGGCTCTTTTCAAGAGGAGTTTAGCTTATGGCAACAAGAGTGGTTTTATATCACAGCTCCCAAGGGCACCAAGTGGGTGGCGCCGCCTGCTTTCCGCTCGGGTCCCCCGCCACGACTAGCGTCATGGGTCAATAAGGGGCTGGACTGGGGGTCAGCAAAGGACGTGCCCCTATTGCAGGGCCGCATCTGAGATCTCCTAGAAAGAGACGTCAGTCTGGTCGTGGTGATGCAGGTTATGTTAATTCGCTGAGTTCTGCCCTGCAAACTTCGCCCCCTCCGCCTGTGGGAGTTCAACCCGGAGGGACCGCGAGCTCTCCAACATTTTCTTGGCATGACGCCTATGGAGATGTACAAATTGTTCTTCGGACCACTAGTAGTGTGCCTGGATTCTACGGAGGACACAGGTCTGAGCTGCAATCGTCCGGATACTCAAGTAAGTAGCCCTATGCCCGGACACACCATTCATTCCTTTATCACAGCATCACCCTTAAAAGAGTTGTCCTTGAAACAGGAGTGGGTAGCGAAGGCAAAGTTAATTGGGTGTCCGGCCCCCCTTCCTGAGACCTCGCCTGATCCCGTGTTAACCAGGATGCTGGAGATCGTGCCTTTGGAAGAAAATGAAGGGGGGAACAAGGAACCTACCGCCTCCCGAAAGGAGGCTGTCAGGAAAGGAGGAATCGAAAATTCCTCTACCCAGGGGAAGAAGAGGACCGCCTCTGAAGACCCGGAGACCATGGTCTCAAAGAGGGGGAAGAAATCTTCGCTAGAGGGTCCTGTGCCGGGGGATACCTCGGCCGTACTGTGCCCCCAAGGGAATCAGCCCTCCACTGAGCCGTAAGTAGAGAGGGGAGGTTTAAAATGAGAGGGATCCTTATTTTATCTCTGATGAAAATAACCGAAATTTTACCTTGTAGTTCAGATCTCATCCCTTCTCAGCAGAGCTCATCTTCAGGGGATCTTCTTCCAGAGATGATGGAGAGTGGAACACCTCCCCCTGCCGTTCTGCCTTACGAGGCGGGCAACCCTGAGGTGTCATCGCGGAGGGTTTCTCCTAATCCGGCAGGGCCAGAAGGCAGTCATATGACCCCCCAAAGCTCTCCATGTCTGGCCTTTAACAAAAGTCATCGAACGAGTCCGGCACCGCCTGGTGCGCGGTCGGAGGAGCTGAAGGATCTGCTAGGGCGATCGTCTATCTCAGAGGAGCACCGTGCGTTGATAGGTACGGTAATTGAAAGGATTTCGTCTGCGGAAAGCGGGTTGCACGAGGCCGTCAGGAGTTTACTAACAGGTTTTGAGGTACACGAAGTGATGTACCTTTTGACAGTTCCGCATATATAAGATGGACCCTGTGTAGATAGTAACCCCTGAGACTCTGTGTGTTGTCGAAGGTGGCAGCACGCAGAGGATCATAGTCACAGGTATAATTTTGCCGCCTTCCTATGCAGGTGGCGAAGTGTCCGGTGGCCTGCCGGATTGATGAATTTGCTGAGCTAATGCAGCAACTGGACATGGCCGATGCTGACATCGCGCTTGTCAACAAGCGGCTTGACGAGGCACAAGGTATGTAATTTCTCCGGAGACACCTGGTAAGAGGAGCTTGATGCCAGTATCTTACAATGTGTGCACTTAATGAAGATGGGGTTGCCGCTGTGGAGGACCTTCGGGCAGAGCTTGCCCGAGCCAAGGAGCAAGCCAGAAAAAGAGATGCGGCTGCCCCTAAAGGCGGTTGAGGAGCTGAAAGCCGAACAGGCTGCTCACTGCTGAAGCAAGAAGGAAATGGCCGAGATGGCTATGAAGTTAAAGACTGCTGCTGACCACTGCAAGCTTCTTGAAAAATAAGATCAGGCGGAGTAGACAGACCTGGAAAAGGCCACTACGGCGGCCAAGGATGCTCGTTCTGCAATGAGAGCGATGAAGGAGGAGCTGCGTCAGGCCGGAGATATCGCGGCTGGAAAGCCCTTTATGTTGCGGATGAAGTTCGGAGATCCTAAGTATGCTCCGTTGGACCAGATGTGGAGTTCGGCGGACGCATATCTGGATTTAGCTGCGAGTGCTGCTGATGCGGCCGAACATTTCCGAGATAACAAAGATAGCGAAGTGGAAAAGCTCTACTGGTCACAGTTCAACAATCTGGAGCGTCCACTTCTATTGGCCGATCGTTTGGCCGAATGGGCCGAACTGAATAAGTTGTCCGGACTCGCCATGAAGGATGTCGTGGATCATCTGTGGCCGAAAAGGTCAAAGCTGAACAGTTATTTTAGCTTGGTGCAGTAGTTCCTTGGTGCGGTGCCGCATATCAATGCGATGAAGAGGTCAGCATGCATAGAGAGTGCGTGGATGGCCCTTGCCCATGTCAAGACATACTAGGCGGAGATGGAGGCCACTGCTGTTGCGTCCAAAGACTCGGACGAAAGCCGAGTACCTGCTGAGCACTATTTTCAGGAAGTTCTGCAAGGCGCTCGTTTAATAGAGACACGGTGCTCGAAGGATATTATGTTCGGATAACATGGATTATTGTAAAACAATATTTTGATGGAATATAAAAGCTTTTTATACTTGTGCCTTCAAGAATTAAAATACCTCATGTGCGGCCGTTAATGTATATGTGTATATAACCTGAAAGATGGCAGTCGTCGGCTTCAGCCCCCATGCATATAATGCGGGGGAGTTCGCAGAAGGCGCATTTTCACACTTGATCCAACATCTTGGTCCATGAAGGAGGTGGTAGCGCAGTGAACTAGGCAACCGGACTATAATGCTTTATCACTTTCACTTGACCATAGGAGCTTGACAGTGAGGCTACTATATAGCCCCTGGTGGCACCGCGCTCGCCCAAACTCGGGGCGCGTGTGTGCCTGGCCGGGAAACGGCCCTTCGTTAAGGCGGAGGAATCCCGAAGATTTCGATAGGTCATCGAGTGGTTGACCAGTCTCACGCTTATATCATGATAGTCAGTTTTCGGCTTTCTCTACTGAGGTGCTCGCTTGGCTGAACTGGGGCACAATCGCAGTAGTTCTCCTGGTGCCACCTTAGCCGATAGCACGGAACGTAAGGCGGAAAAACACAGGAGCCGGGCGAACCCAACATTTGACCAAAGACATGATTCGGAGCTGATGCATATAAGGCCAAACTCGCGACGCCGAACACTCCCTAAGGTATTCGGTCTTTATGAAAACGGGCTGGGCAGTGCCCTTGATAATAAGCCCCTGGTGTCCAGGTACGTGCAAAATTCTGACGTGGCCACATGCCAAGACGCCTGCCTCCTCCTCGGTTATACTGAGAATCTGGGGGATGTGTATCAACAAGAGACAGTAAAAAAGGTTTATGCAGGGTCTTAATCTAAAATGAATCCTGGAGACGGGTCCCTGCTGCATGTCTGCGCCTGTATCTCTGTTGTGACATGTCCTGGACGGGCGTAGCATGGTGTTCATCAGTAAAAGAGAGGAATGTAGCTGAAAAGAGAAAAAAAAGAGTAGTCGTGCGGAATGTATGTTGTACTAAATAAACAAGGTATAATGCAAGACGGGTACAATTGAGCCTTATTGTCGCTTATTTTACATACGCGGAGCCCCTTGTATAGGGGTGTATGGCTACTAAACCTTTATCAATTATATGTTTGCTCCGGACTCGCCTAGCCGTGTCTGTGGTCTTAATGACCTATTAGATGCTTTTGTTGGTGAAGCTATTTTAATGTATGGCTGTTAAGGCAGCCGCATATTCTTCCGCGCTCGAGGAACACTCGATATTTCTCTTTAGTGAGATGATGCCTCGTGGACCAGGCATTTTAAGCATAAGATATGCATAATGCGGTATTGCGTTAAAGTGGGCGAAAGCTTCGCGTCCCAGTAGTGCTTGATAGCTACTTGAAAATGGGGCGATGTGGAAGGTTAGCTTTTCGCGGCGGAAGTTATCGGGGGAGCCGAACATAACTTCTAGCAGGAGAGAACCTGTGCAATGGGCATCCGGGCCTGGCGTTACTCCTTGAAAGGAAGTGTTGCTATGGCAAACTTTTGTTGGGTCCATCCCCATTTTGCGGATTGTGTCCTGATATAGCAGGTTTAGACTACTGCCGCTGTCCATCAGGACTTGTGTAAAGTGGAGCCCGTCGATTATCGGATCTAATATCAAGGCAGTCTAGCCTGCGTTCTGGATACTTCTAGAGTAATCCTGATGGTCGAAGGTGATCAGTTTTAACAACTAGTGGCAAGACTCCTTTGGGATAGACCGTATGGCGCGTATCTCTACCGGCGCCACTCTGTTTTTCCCTTTTGTCACGTGAAGTAAGTTTACTGTTTTGACTTCTTGTGGGAAATTCTTTTGTTTCCCGGTGCTCTGCTTATGGGGTTCGTCATCGTCCTCACTTGGTGTGTCGAGCCCCTTGTGTTCGGCGTTGAGTTTGCCGGATTGCTTGAAGACCCAACAATCTCTGTGGGTATGGTTTGCAGGCTTCCTGGGAGTACTGTGGATTTGACATATCTTGTCCAAGATTTTGTTTAGGTTAAATAGCTCGTCGCTGTTATCCTTGAGGGGCAGCTTTTTCTGATTTTGCCGAGAACTTTTGAATCCGGCGTTGACTGTCGTGCTCTTCGGGCTGTTTCCCTTATTCCGGCGCTGGTCCTTGTTGCGTCGCGGTTTCCCGTTTCCATCCCTAACTTCGGATGTACTTGGCTCGCTGGTGCTGCATCTTGCCAACCAGTTGTCCTCTCCTGCGCAAAAGTGGGTCACGAGGCTTGTTAATGCGGCCATTGTTCTTGGCTTTTCTTGGCCGAGGTGTCTGGCGAGCCATTTGTCTTGAACGCTGTGTTTGAAAGCTGCTAAGGCTTCGGCGTCCAGAAAGTCGACTATCTGGTTCTTTTTAGTAAGAAATATGTTCTAGAGTTTCCGGGCTGACTGAGGGAGTCCTGGATTAGGGGGTTTCCGGGTAGCCGGACTATACCTTCAGCCGGACTCCGGGACTATGAAGATACAAGATTGAAGACTTCGTCCCGTGTCCGGAAGGGACTTTTCCTTGGCATGGAAGGCAAGCTTGGTGATGCGGATATTCAGATCTCCTACCATTGTAACCGACTTTGTGTAACCCTAACCCTCTCTGGAGTCTATATAAACTGGAGGGTTTTAGCCCGTAGGACAACCTCAACATACAACAATCATACCATAGGCTAGCTTCTAGGGTTTAGCCTCCTTAATCTCGTGGTAGATCTACTCTTGTACTACCCATATCATCAATATTAATCAAGCAGGACATAGGGTTTTACATCCATCGAGAGGGCCCGAACCTGGGTAAAGCATTGTGTCCCCTGTCTCCTGTTACCATCCGCCTAGACGCACAGTTCGGGACCCCCTACCCGAGATCCGCCGGTTTTGACACCGACATTGGTGCTTTCATTGAGAGTTCCTCTGTGCCGTCGCGATCAGGACGGATGCCTCTCCCCGTTTTTAAAGATGACGCCGTTATTAAGGGAGCCATGGCTGTTGGCCAAACTATCCGGCTAGGCGGTTTTCTTATGACCGCCTGTTCGGCTGTTGCACCGACGGTGACCTCTCGGGTCATCAAAATCAATCTTCACGTCAGCTCGGAACTCGTCAAGCAGTTGGATCCAATGGAGCTCTCTTCCGTAAATGAGCTCTTGGATCGCATCACCGCCCTGGGGGTCACTACGGATTATGACCAGGTTGGGCTTAAACCCGATCTAAGAGAGATTAATTCTCCCCAAGTCACCCATCATGTTGCCGTATTAGAGGCGCAGTGTGGCGACCCTTCATCTATCCTAAGGACTAGCTACGTCCGGATTCCCGATCCCTCCAAGCCGGATAACCGCGGAGGGGAGGATGTAAATCAAGGCCTGAACTTAGAATCAGGCAACGGGCTAGACTCATTGGACAACATCCATGAATCCAAACTTCAGAGTTCAGGAACTCCTTGGCCTCTGAGTCTCAGATTGGGCGAAGTCTCGGATTTAATTCCACCCACCCACCCGAACATAAGCGATCTATCCCAAATCAGGCAAAAGCCTGAAGAAACAGTACATCATTACTGGGCAAGGTTCCTCCTGGTTATGAACAGGATAAAGGACTGCCGTGAGGAAGACGCAATCTCAATCTTCTGCAATAATTGCACGGACAAGGGAATCCTCAACGCCATAAGTCGTCGTGATATTACACGCTTAGCTGACTTGGCGTCCATAGTACAAAAGTACTATGTGATGGAAAGCGCCTAGAAAACCGAAATAAAATTTTCGGACAATCCGGCCCTGAATAGAAACCTCGTCCGAAACGAAAGGGTGCATCATCGTCAGACACCCGGGTTAAAAACCAAAAAACCAAAACCCTCTACAGGGCATGAAACCGTACTGGAGGGATGGCATAATGGACCCTGTAAAATTCATAGTACAGAGGATGCCACACCAACTCACAGCCTTAGAGCATGTTGGATACTCCGGTAGGTGGCCCAAATGGGCAAAGATCTCCTAATTCCGGAGGCCGTACAAAGCCACCTCAAGGACCCCAGTACAGTCTTAACAGTCTTCGAGACTTTCGCATAAAATAATATGCAAAAAAGAACACTCCGCAACCTCAGGGACCGGAGTCTATCAAGTAGCAACAATAAACCCATGGAGTGACACAGCTATTACTTTTAATGCCAGTGATGAACCAAAATTCCGAACAGCTCGAGCACTAGCCGCACTGGTCCTCAGTCCAATAGTGGACGGCTTTCGCCTCACCAAGGTACTCATGGACGGAGGCAGTGGATTGAACCTCATTTATGAGGAAACCCTTCAAAAAATAGAAATAGATTGGAACCGCATTGAGCGAAGCAGCACAACCTTTAGAGGAATAATCCCCAGTCGGGAAGCGTGCTGCACAAGAAAAATCACACTAGATGTGGTGTTCGGCACGCCGGATAATTATAGGTCCGAAGAGGTCACATTCCAGGTGGCCCCGTTCAGTAGAGGATACCACGCTCTGCTAGGGCGGGAAACGTTTACAATCTTCCAAGCAATACCCCATTACGGGTACATGAAGCTCAAGATGCCTGGGCCAAACGGAATCATCACTCTCGCTAGTGATCCGGACATAGCACTCCGTGCAAAAAACAAGACAGCCGCATTGGCCCTTGAGGCACTGTCCGAAGCCCTAGCGACTGAGGAACTGACTACGCTGCGCTCCACGGTAAACAGGGACGATGTGATACATGACAAAAGATCCAAGTCCACCTCCTTTAAACTAGAGGATGAAATAGTCAAATTCCAGGTCCATCCAACGGACCCCAACAAAACAGCTTCCATCGGGGCATGATTAAACCCTGATGTAGATGCCGCACTACGGGAGTTCCTACATGAGAACTGGGACATTTTTTCCTGGCACCCTTCAGACATGCCAGGAATCCCATGCAGGCTGGCTAAACACAGCTTAAATATCCTAAAAGGATTCAAACCTGTCAAACAAGCCCTTCAGCGTTTCTCTGAACCCAAGAGACAAGCCATGGGAGAGGAGCTAGCCAAGCTATTGGAGGCCGGATTCATCAGAGATATAAAACATCCGGACTGGCTAGCAAACTTGGTGATGGTACCAAAGAAGGACAAATCCTGGTGCCTGTGCGTTGATTTTAAAGACCTTAACAAGGCTTGCCCAAAGGATCCCTTCCCCCTCAACCGCATCGATCAAATTATCGACACCACTACAGGACACGATTCGTTGTGTTTCCTCGACGCATACTCCGGCTACCATCAAATCAAGATGGCAGAGTCAGACCAGGCCACAACGGCATTCATCACACCATACGGCCCACTCTGCTTCAACACAATGCCTTTCGGGCTCAAAAACGCTGGCGCAACATATCAGCGCATGATTCAGACATGTCTGGCAAGCCAGATCAGCAAAACAGTGGAGGCATACGTGGATGATGTGGTTGTAAAAACAAAACATGTCGAATCTCTAGTAGACGACTTGAGGCTTACATTTGATAACCTCCGAACATATGACATCAAGCTCAACCCGGAAAAATGTGTTTTCGGCGTTCCAGCCGGAAAGCTCTTGGGCTTCATTGTATCCGGTAGAGGAATCGAAGCAAATCCAGCCAAGATCCAAGCTTTGTCACAATTGGATATCCCAAAGGACCTCCAACAAATACAAAAATTAACCGGATGCGTGGCGGCTCTAAGCCGCTTTATCTCCCGTTTGGGAGAAAAGGCACTACCCCTCTATCGCCTCCTTCGGTGCCCCGAACACTTCGAGTGGATGGATGCCGCCACGGCCGGACTCGAGGAAATAAAAGCCATATTGGCAACAAACCCAGTCCTGGCCGCGCCAAACATCGGCGAACCAATGCTATTGTACATTGCAGCAACCCATCAAGTTGTCAGCGCAATACTCATCGTCGAGCGGGAAACGAACGGACACAAATTCACCCTTCAAAAGTCGGTCTACTACGTGTCCACTGTCCTCACTCCATCCAAATCACGGTACCCGCATTATCAAAAGACAGCATACACGGTATTCATGGCATCCCGGAAGCTACGACACTACTTTCAAGAGTGTTCAATCACGGTAGCATCGGAAGTACCACTCAACGACATTATAAAGAACCGCGACGCAACGGGCCGAATTGCAAAATGGGCCATTGAGCTCCTCCCATTCTACATAACTTATAAGCCACGGCGAGCTATCAAGTCGCAAGTTTTGGCCAACTTCGTCGCAAAATGGATGGAGGCCAAACTCGCTAAAGAGTACAGCACATATTCAAACTGGATCATGCATTTCGACGGCTGCAAAATGTTGGCCGGACTAGGGGCCGGCGTCGTTTTGACATCCCCCACAGGAGACACAGTTCAATCTATACTATAGATTATGTACAAGGACTCCAACAATGCAGCCGAATATGAGGCCCTTTTACATGGTCTCCGGATGGCAGTATCCATGGGCATTCAACGCCTAGAGGTGCGCGGGGATTCGATGTTGGGGAACGTAGTAATAATTCAAAATTTTCTACGTATCACCAAGATCAATCTATGGAGTCATCTAGCAACGAGGGAGGAGTGGATATACGTACCCTTGTAGATCGCGCGCGGAAGCGTTCAAGAGAACGGGGTTGATGGAGTCGTACTCGTCGTGATCCAAATCACCGATGATCCTAGCGCCGAACGGACGGCACCTCCGCGTTCAACACACGTACGGAGCAGCGACGTCTCCTCCTTCTTGATCCAGCAAGGGGGGAGGAGAGGTTGATGGAGATCCAGTAGCACGACGGCGTGGTGGTGGAAGTAGCGGGATTCCAACAGGGCTTCGCCAAGTGTTGCGGGAGGAGGGAGATGTGTCATGGGAGGGAGAGGGAGGCGCCAGGGCTTAGGTATGGTTGCCCTCCCTCCCCCACCACTATATATAGGGCCAAGGGAGAGGGGGGCGCAGCCTTGGCCCTTCCTCCAAGGAAGGGTGCGGCCAAGGAGGAGTCCATCCTCCCCAAGGCACCTCGGAGGTGCCTTCCCCCTTTAGGACTCTTCCTTTCCTTATCTCTCTTGGCGCATGGGCCTCTTGGGGCTGGTGCCCTTGGCCCATACAGGCCAAGGCGCACCCCCTACAGCCCATGTGGCCCCCGGGGCAGGTGGCCCCACCTGGTGGACCCCCGGGACCCTTCCGGTGGTCCCGATACAATACCGGTGACCCCGAAACTTGTCCCGATAGCCTAAATAGCACTTCCTATATATAATTCTTTACCTCCGGACCATGCCGGAACTCCTCGTGATGTCCGGGATCTCATCTGGGACTCCGAACAACTTACGGGTTACCGCATACTAATATCTCTATAACCCTAGCGTCACCGAACCTTAAGTGTGTAGACCCTACGGGTTCGGGAGACACGTAGACATGACCGAGACGACTCTCCGGCCAATAACCAACAGCGGGATCTGGATACCCATGTTGGCTCCCACATGTTCCACAATGATCTCATCGGATGAACCACAATGTCAAGGACTTAATCAATCCCGTATACAATTCCCTTTGTCTAGCGGTACGATACTTGCCCGAGATTCGATCGTCGGTATCCCGACACCTTGTTCAATCTCGTTACCGGCAAGTCTCTTTACTCGTTTCGTAACACATCATCCCGTGATCAACTCCTTGATCACATTGTGCACATTATGATGATGTCCTACCGAGTGGGCCCAGAGATACCTCTTCGTTTACACGGAGTGACAAATCCCAGTCTCGATTCGTGCCAACCCAACAGACACTTTCGGAGATACCTGTAGTGTACCTTTATAGCCACCCAGCTACGTTGTGACGTTTGGCACACCCAAAGCACTCCTACGGTATCTGGGAGTTGCACAATCTCATGGTCTAAGGAAATGATACTTGACATTAGAAAAGCTTTAGCATACGAACTACATGATCTTGTGCTAGGCTTAGGATTGGGTCTTTGTCCATCACATCATTCTCCTAATGATGTGATCCCGTTATCAATGACATCCAATGTCCATGGTCAGGAAACCGTAACCATCTACTGATCAACGAGCTAGTCAACTAGAGGCTTACTAGGGACATGGTGTTGTCTATGTATCCACACATGTATCTGAGTTTCCTATCAATACAATTCTAGCATGGATAATAAACGATTATCACGAACAAGGAAATATAATAATAACTAATTTATTATTGCCTCTAGGGCATATTTCCAACAGTCTTCCACTTGCACTAGAGTCAATAATCCAGTTCACATCGCTATGTGATTAACACTCAAGGTCACATCCCCATGTGACTAACACCCAAAGAGTTTACTAGAGTCAATAATCTAGTTCACATTACCATGTGATTAACACTCGATGAGTTCTGGGTTTGATCATGTTATGCTTGTGAGAGATGTTATAGTCAACGGGTCCGAATCTTTTAGATCTGTATGTACTTCGCAAATTTCTATGTCATCTTGTAGATGCAACTACTACGCTACATTTGGAGCTATTCCAAATAACTATTCTACTATACGAATCTAGTTTACTACTCAGAATAATCTGGATTAGTGTCAAAGTTTGCATCGGCGTAACCCTTTACGTCGAACTCTTTTACCACCTCCATAATCGAGAAAATTCCTTAGTCCACTAGTTACTAATTATAACTTTGACCGCTGTCTTGTGATCCATTCTTGGATCACTCTTGTACCCCTTGACTGACTCATGGCAAGGCACATTTCAGGTGCGGTACACATCATAGCATACTGTAGGGCCTATGTCTTAAGCATAGCGGACGACCTTCGTCCTTTCTCTCTATTCTACCGTGGTCGAGCTTTAAGTCTTAACTTCATACCATACAACTCAGGCAAGAACTCCTTCTTTACTGATCCATCTTGAACACCTTCGAGATCATGTCAAGGTATGTGCTCATTTGAAAGTAACATTAAGCGTTTTGATCTATTCTTATAGATCTTGATGCTCAATGTTCAAGTAGCTTAATCCAGGCTTTCCATTGAAAAACACTTTCCAAATAACCCTATATGCTTTCCGGAAATTCCACGTCATTTTTGATCCATAATATGTCAACAACATATACTCATCAGAAATTCTATAGTGCTCCCACTCACTTCTTTGGAAATACAAGTTTCTCATAAACTTTGTATAAACCCAAAACCTTTGATCATCTCATCAAAGCATACATTCCAACTCCGAGATGCTTACTCCAGCCCTTAGAAGGATTGCTGGAGCTTTGCATACTTATTAGCATCTTTCAGGATTGACAAAACCTTCCGATTGTATCACATACAACCTTTCCTCAAGAAAATCGTCGAGGAAACAATGTTTTGACATCCTATCTGCAAGATTTCATAAATAATGCAGTAATCGCTAATATAATTCCAACAAACTCTTAGCATCGCTACGAGTGAGAAAGTCTCATCGTAGTCAACTCCTTGAACTTGTCGGAAAACATCTTAACGACAAGTCGAGCTTTCTTAATGGTGATACTTACCATCATTGTCTGTCTTCCTTTTAAAATCCATATGTACCTAACAGCCTTACGACCATCAAGTAGTTCTTCCAAAGTCTACACTTTGTTTTCATATATGGATCCTCTCTCGGATTATATGGCCTCGAGCCATTTATCGGAATCCGGGCCCACCATCGCTTCTCCATGGCTCGTAGGTTCATTGTTGTCTAGCAACATGACTTCCAAGACAGGATCACGTACCACTCTGAAGTAGTACGCATCCTTGTCATCCCACGAGGTTTGGTAGTGCTTGATCTGAAGTTTCATGATCACTATCATAATCTTCCACTTCAATTGGTGTAGGTGCCACGGGAACAACTCCCTGTGCTCTGCCACACACTAGTTGAAGAGATGGTTCAATAACCTCATCAAGTCTCCACCATCCTCCCACTCAATTCTTTCGAGAGAAACTTTTCCTCGAGAAAGGACCCGATTCTAGAAACAATCCCTTATTGCTTTTGGATCTGAGACAGGAGGTATACCCAACTGTTTTGGGTGTCCTATGAAGATGCATTTATCCGCTTTGAGTTCGAGCTTATCAGCCTGAAACTTTTTCGCATAAGCGTCGCAGCCCCAAACTTTTAAGAAATGACAGCTTAGGTTTCTCTAAACCATAGTTCATACGGTGTCATCTCATCGGAATTACGTGGTGCCTTATTTAAAGTGAATGTGGTTGTCTCTAATGCCTAACCCATAAACTATCGTGGTAATTCGATAAGAGACATCATGGTATGTGTCATATCCAATAGGGTGCAGTTATGATGTTCGGACACACCATCACACTATGGTGTTCCAGGCTGTATTAGTTGTGAAACAATTTCCACAATGTCTTAATTCTGTGCCAAACTCGTAATTCAGATATTCATCTCTATGATCATATCATAGATATTTTATCCTCTTGTCATGACGATCTTTCAACTTCACCCTGAAATTACTTGAACCTTTCAATAATTCAGACTCGTGATTCATCAAGTAAATATACTCAACATCTACTCAAAACATCTGTGAAGTAAGAACATAACGATATCCACTACATGCCTCAGCACTCATTGGATTGCACACATCAAAATGTATTGCTTCCAACAAGTTGCTTTCTAGTTCCATTTTACTGAAAACGAGGCTTTCAGTCATCTTGCCCATGTGGTATGGTTTGCATGTCTCAAGTGATTCAAAATCAAGTGAGTCCAAACGGTCCATTTGCATGGAGTTTCTTCATGCATATACACCAATAGACATGGTTCGCATGTCTCAAACTTTTCAAAAAACGAGTGAGCCCAAAGATCCATCAACATGGAGCTTCTTCATGCGTTTTATACCGATATGACTTACGTGGCAGTGCCACAAGTAGATGGTACTATCATTACTATCTTATATCTTTTGGCATGAACATGTGTATCACTACGATCGAGATTCAATGAACCATTCATTTTAGGTGCAAGACCATTGAAGGTATTATTCAAATAAACAGAGTAACCGTTATTCTCCTTAAATGAATAACCGTATTGCGATAGACATAATCCAATCATGTCCATGCTCAACGCAAACACCAATCTCGATGGTAGAGGGAGCGTATGATATTTGATCAACCTTGGAAATACTTCCAACACATATCGTCATCTCACCTTTAGCTAGTCTCCGTTTATTCCGTAGTTTTTATTTCGAGTTACTAACACTTAGCAACCGGACCGGTATCTAATACCCTGGTGCTACTAGCAGTACTAGTAAAGTACACATTAACATAATGTATATCCAATATACTTCTATAGACAGCCTTCTCGTCTACCAAGTATCTAGGGTAATTCTGCTCCAGTGGTTGTTCCCCTTATTACAGAAGCACTTAGTCTCGGGTTTGGGTTCCACCTTGGGTTTCTTCACTAGAGCAGCAGCTGATTTGCCATTTCATGAAGCATCCCTTTTTGCCCTTCCCCTCCTTGAAACTAGTGGTTTCACAAACCATCAACAATTGATGCTCCTTTTTTTATTTCTGCTTTTGTGGTGTAAAACATTGCGAATATCTCAAGGATCATCATATATGTCCCCGATACATTATAGTTCATCACGAAGCTCTAGCAGCTTGGTGGTAATGACTTCGGAGAAACATCACTAAATCATTTGGAAGATCAACTCCCACTTGATTCAAGCGATTGTTGTACTCAGACAATCTGAGCACAAGCTCAACAATTGAGCTTTTGTCCTTAGTTTGCAGGCTAAGAAAATCGTCGGACGTCTTATACCTCTTGACGTGGGCACGAGCCTGAAATCCCAATTTCAGTCCTTGGAACATCTCATATGTTCTACGATGTTTCAAAAACGTCTTTGGTGCCTCAATTCTAAACCATTTAGCATTACGCACTGAACTATCATGTAGTCATCAAAACATGTTTGTCACATGTTTGCAACATCCACAGACGACGTTCGAGGTTCAGCACACTGAGCGGTGCATTAAGGACATAAGCCTTCTATGAAGCAATGAGGACAATCCTCAGTTTACGGACCTAGTCCGCATAATTGCTACTATCAACTTTCAAGTAAATTTTCTCTAGGAACATATCTAAATAGTAGAACAGAAACGTGAGCCACGACATAATTTGCGAAGACCTTTTGACTATGTTTAGGATAATTAAGTTCATCTTATGAACTCCCACTCAGATAGACATCCCTCTAGTCATCTAAGTGATTACATGATCCGAGTCAACTAGGCCGTGTACGATCATCATGTGAGACGGACTAGTCATCATCGATGAACATCTTCATGTTGATCGTATCTACCATACGACTCATGCTCGACCTTTCGGTCTCTTGTGTTCCGAGGCCATGTCTGTACATGCTAGGCTCGTCAAGTCAACCTAAGTGTTTTGCATGTGTTCCGAGGCCATGTCTGTACATGCTAGGCTCGTCAACACCCGTTGTATTCGAACGTAAGAATCTATCACACCCGATCATCACGTGGTGCTTCGAAACGACGAACTTTCGCAACGGTGCACAGTTAGGGGGAACACTTTCTTGAAATTTTAATGAGGGATCATCTTATTTACTACCGTCGTTCTAAGCAAATAAGATGTATAAACATGATAAACATCACATGCAATCAAATAGTGACATGATATGGCCAATATCATATTGCTCCTTTTGATCTCCATCTTCGGGGCTCCATGATCATCATCGTCACCGGCATGACACCATGATCTCCATCATCATGATCTCCATCATCGTGTCTTCATGAAGTTGTCTCGCCAACTGTTACTTCTACTACTATGGCTAACGGTTAGCAATAAAGTAAAGTAATTACATGACGTTTATGTTGACACGCGGGTCATAAATAAATTAAGACAACTCCTATGGCTCCTGCCGGTTGTCATACTCATCGACATGCAAGTCGTGATTCCTATTACAAGAACATGATCATCTCATACATCACATATATCATTCATCACATCCTTTGGCCATATCACATCACATAGCATACCCTGCAAAAACAAGTTAGACTCCTCTAATTGTTGTTTGCATGTTTTACGTGGCTGCTATGGGTTTCTAGCAAGAACGTTTCTTACCTACGCAAAAACCACAACGTGATATGCCAATTGCTATTTACCCTTCATAAGGACCCTTTTCATCGAATCCGATCCGACTAAAGTGGGAGAGACAGACACCCGCTAGCCACCTTATGCAACTAGTGCATGTCAATCGGTGGAACCAGTCTCACGTAAGAGTACGTGTAAGGTCGGTCCAGGCCGCTTCATCCCACAATGCCGCCGAATCAATATTGGACTAGTAACGGTAAGCATATTGAACAAAATCAACGCCCACAACTACTTTGTGTTCTACTCGTGCGTAGAAACTACTCATAGACCTAGCTTATGATGCCACCGTTGGGGAATGTAGTAATAATTCAAAATTTTCTACGTATCACCAAGATCAATCTATGGAGTCATCTAGCAATGAGGGAGGAGTGGATCTACATACCCTTGTAGATCGCGCGCGGAAGCATTCAAGAGAACGGGGTTGATGGAGTCGTACTCGTCGTGATCCAAATCACCGATGATCCTAGCGCCGAACGGACGGCACCTTCGCGTTCAACACACGTACCGAGCAGCGACGTCTCCTCCTTCTTGATCCAGCAAGGGGGGGAGGAGAGGTTTATGGAGATCCAGCAGCACGACGGCGTGGTGGTGGAAGTAGCGGGATTCCAACAGGGCTTCGCCAAGCGCTGCGGGAGGAGGGAGATGTGTCATGGGAGGGAGAGGGACGCGCCAGGGCTTCGGTATGGTTGCCCTCCCTTCCCCCCTACTATATATAGGGCCAAGGGAGAGGGGGGCGCAGCCTTGGCCCTTCCTCCAAGGAAGGGTGCGGCCAGGGAGGAGTCCATCCTCCCCAAGGCACCTCGGAGGTGCCTTCCCCCTTTAGGACTCTTCCTTTCCTTATCTCTCTTGGCGCATGGGCCTCTTGGGGCTGGTGCCCTTGGCCCATACAGGCCAAGGCGCACCCCCTACAGCCCATGTGGCCCCCGGGGCAGGTGGCCCCACCCGGTGGACCCCCGGGACCCTTCCGGTGGCCCGGTACAATACCGGTGACCCCGAAACTTGTCCCGATAGCCGAAATAGCACTTCCTATATATAATTCTTTACCTCCGGACCATTCCGGAACTACTCGTGACGTCCGGGATCTCATCCGGGACTCCGAACAACTTTCAGGTTACCGCATACTAATATCTCTATAACCCTAGCGTCACTGAACCTTAAGTGTGTAGACCCTACGGGTTCGGGAGACACGTAGACATGACCGAGACGACTCTCCGGCCAATAACCAACAGCGGGATCTGGATACCCATGTTGGCTCCCACATGTTCCACGATGATCTCATCGGATGAACCACGATGTCAAGGACTTAATCAATCCCGTATACAATTCCCTTTGTCTAGCGATATGATACTTGCCCGAGATTCGATCGTCGGTATCCTGATACCTTGTTCAATCTCGTTACCAGCAAGTCTCTTTACTCGTTTCGTAACACATCATCTCGTGATCAACTCCTTGATCACATTGTGCACATTATGATGATGTCCTACCGAGTGGGCCCAGAGATACCTCTCCGTTTACACGGAGTGGCAAATCCCAGTCTCGATTCGTGCCAACCCAACAGACACTTTCGGAGATACCTGTAGTGTACCTTTATAGCCACCCAGTTACGTTGTGACGTTTGGCACACCCAAAGCACTCCTACGGTATCCGGGAGTTGCACAATCTCATCGTCTAAGGAAATGATACTTGACATTAGAAAAGCTTTAGAATACGAACTACATGATCTTGTGCTAGGCTTAGGATTGGGTCTTTGTCCATCACATCATTATCCTAATGATGTGATCCCGTTATCAATGACATCCAATGTCCATGGTCAGGAAACCGTAACCATCTATTGATCAACGAGCTAGTCAACTAGAGGCTTACTAGGGACATGGTGTTGTCTATGTATCCACACATGTATCTGAGTTTCCTATCAATACAATTCTAGCATGGATAATAAACGATTATCACGAACAAGGAAATATAATAATAACTAATTTATTATTGCCTCTAGGGCATATTTCCAACATTCGAACCTCGCGATATCCCAAATAAATGGAGACTTTGATGCCAAGGATCCAAAAATGGCAGCTTACCGCAACGCCGTCTTAAAAATGTCAGTTTGGTTCGAGGGACTCAAATTTCACCATATAGCCCGAGAAAACAATCAGGCAGCAGACGTCCTGGCACGCATCGGCGCAAAACGTGATGCAGTCCCCCCCAACATCTTCTTGGAAAGGCTATTCAAGCCATCCATAGTATGGGAAGGGGAACCTGACAATAACAGCCCGGACCCAGCCGCACTGCTCGACACCGAACAATCTAACATAATTGGAGGTTCTACCAATGAAATTACAACTTCAGCCCACGCAATAATGGCCCTCATCGCCCCATGGACAGAACCATTCCTAGCCTACCTTACTAGGCAGGAACTCCCAGAGGACCAAAACGAGGCACGCTGCATACTGCGGCGATCTAAAGCCTATAAAGTCCATGAGGGAGAACTTTATAAGAAAAGCACTACCGGAGTCCTTCAAAGGTGCATCTCCGAAGAGGAAGGGCAGAACTTGTTGGCTGAAATTCATGCCGGACTCGGTGGTCATCACGCTGGAGCTCGGTCCCTTGTAAGCAAGGCTTTCCGTACAGGCTTTTATTGGCCAACGGCCCGGGCAGACGCTCAGGACTTGGTCTAACGCTGCGTCGGTTGCCAGCTTTTTGCAAACCAAAGCCATATGCCACCCACCGCCCTCCAAACTATCCCCATCACCTGGCCCTTCGCGGTCTGGGGGCTTGACATGGTTGGACCCCTTAAAGGTGGAACCCACAAGAAAAAATACTTCCTGGTCATGGTGGACAAATTCACCAAATGGATAGAGGCCAAGCCTGTTAAATCGGCCGAATCCAGACCGGCGACAGACTTTGTATCCTGGGTCGTACACCGTTATGGCGTCCCCCACAGCATCATCACCGATAACGGCACGAACTTTACAGCCGATGAGGTAAAACTCTGGTGCAAAAACATGGGCATCAAGCTCGATTATGCTTCTGTCTATCACCCACAAACTAACGGTCAGGTCGAACATGCAAATGGTCTTATCATGAGCGGCATCAAACCCAGATTAGTGCCGTCCCTTAAGAATCTAACACGCACTTGGTAGAGGAGCTAGACTCCGTACTCTGGGGGCTGTGGACCACGCCTAATCGCACCACCGGATACACCTCATTTTTTATAGTGTACGGCGCAGAGGCAGTCTTGCCCTGCGACATAATTCATGACTCACCTCGAGTGCGCATGTACGAAGAAAGAGAAGCCGAGCTCGATCGGCAGGACAGTTTGGACGCCTTAGAGGAGGAGTGTGACGTGGCATAAGCCCGTTCCGCATTCTATCAACAGCAGGCTCGAAGATATCAAAGCAGAGAAGTGCGGGCCAAAAACTACAACGTTGGCGAATTAGTTCTACTCCTGCCGGACAAGAAAAAGGACAAGCTGAAGCCCAAGTGGGAAGGTCCCTTCATAATCGACCAAGTCCTGACTGGTGGAGAGTACCGCCTGCGAGATGCATCGGATAACAGACTCGAGCCGAACCCATGGAACGCAGCCCGTCTCCGAAGATTCTATGCCTAGAGCCGAACTCTGTGTTTGTCTCCTTCCTCTGTACATTTTTTACATTTTCTGTCTTACATTTCTCTCCTTCCCCTCTTTTCTCTTATAGCCCTTAAAGGCTCATCAAGTGACGCGCTACTCACGCTCATTAAACCTGGGGCCTTCTTTATAAAGAAGCTTATTTATACGGGCTTCATGCCCAACACATGTGTTACACTTCCGCATGTACCTTTTCTTCACCATTATATGCATCGATATGACTTAAGTTTTGGCCAAGCTGGGTTGCCTGGCTCCTGTGCTTACCCGTACGTTCTCGATTGTTCGGCTAGGTGGTAAAGGGAGCACCTCTGCGATTGTTACTGCCGGGTCAGCCGGATGTGTACCTCAGACTGGGTGAAGCCGAAAGCTAGCGTTCTTAAGGGAATATTCGGTCGGTGAACTAAAGATGATCTTTTTTACTTATTTATATGCCCCCAGATGCTTTTTCTATATTCGCAGTCCGGACATGCACTTTAGGGCATGCCTCCTAGGGAAAGGAACCCCTAACGGAACTATTCTCCCTGGAAGATGTTTCTTACTAACCATGTAATATAACATAACTAGTTGGGCACTTGTCTGATAAAGCACTAATGACCCCTACACCTGGTCTCCACGCATACACTGGTTCTTATATAACCGCAAGGGTATTCGGACACACTCCGGACCATCAGGTCCCGGGGTCGAAGCGAAAAGGTCAGCAATGACAAACGATCTACAATCCGGTTAGAAGGCATTACACATGTCAATTAAAATTACATAGTCATTATGACTGATTGTATTCTTCTTCAATACCATCCAGCAGGTTCTCTAACTTACAATCCTGCTGGGAATACTTTGTGGCCAATTCTACTTGGCCGTACACTATGCTTACAGGGATCTCCTTCCCGTCGGGCCCCACAGGTCCGACCTCGGCCATGTGGTTTGGGTCAGCCTTTGTGTACCACGTCTTCACCATGGCCCAGGCCTCCCTTGCGCCTTGACGGCAGGCCGATATCTTCCACAATCAGAAGCATCGCCGTGCTCCCTTCAGCTTCTCTGCAAGCTCTCCAAGGCCCTCGGGTATGGAGAGGGACGGCCATAAGGCTTGGGCAACGCCTTGCATCACCTACCGCACTCGCTCATGCAGTTGTGCGAGCTCTGGAAGAAGATCGCCCGTAGAACCGGGCATCTCCTCTGCAGGACGACATGTTAGCATACCTACAGACATTACTCTGTTATTTGACTTCCACGCCGAACTCTTTTTTCCAAAGGTTCGTTCAAAGCACTTATTGAACATGCCGCGTCGAAGCCGCTGATTCTCCTTAACGGAGTCCGACAACTGGGCACAAACATCCTTTAGTTCGACGTCCAGCTTGGTATTGGCATCCTGAAGATCATTCTTCTCTCGCCTCACCTTTGTCAGCACACTCTCACCAGCCTTTAGCCAGCGCAGGAGTTGTTTCTTGTCCGGATCTAGTCCGGCACCATCTGCAAATTTTATTTGTTAGATTCACACACATGCCGCATAATACTTATCCTTGTGAAGCATATATTACCAAAGGGGGTCTCTTCGGACTCCCCTGTCGCTGCTAATGCGGCCTCAAGTTGGGCTTTGCACTCTTTGAGCTCCTGGGATAGTTGGTTATTCTTCTCTAAAAGAACCTGCGTATTATATGATCCTTAAATCAGTTATTCTAACTGCTTCAAGTCTCGGGGGCTACTGATATGTATAACCACTAAAATTCTTACCCGTATGTCTTTTACATATTGCTCCGTGGCTCTGGCTAGACCATTTTGAGTGGCACGGAGATATGCATCTCCCGAATTGAAGGCATCTAACGCCTCTTGGGAGAAACAAGCATCATGGAGAACTGTCCGGCGACGCTGGTGATTCATGGCACTCTCCCCCTCGGAACGGGTGGCAGACAGCCTGTCCGCATCCTCTATCGGAGGACCAGACTGTGGAGCCTGGCTGGTGGAGGCACGATTGGCAGCCTCTCCGGATATAGTCCGGCGAGGTCTCTTTGTCCTGCACAAGGGCACGAGTCTTAACATGCTTTACAAAAATAGCACCTGGGAATAAGAAGTCGTGCTATACCTTTGCGTCGGCGCCTCAGTCCGGACCACATTCCTCTTTACCCCATGGGGCCCTGCGGCACCTCGTTGGCTAGCCGCCGCAGGCTCGGCCTCTCGCCTCGGGAACCTCCCATGCAAAACACGGTTGTTATCAGGAAAACTGAAAACACGTGAGGATGGATCCCTTTCCAAAGTGATGGGACTCTAGTCTCAGTTACCTGGGAGGCCGGAATTAACTCGGGGTAATCGGCCGTAATAGCCACCAAGGTATTGTCCTTGATCAGCTGATGAAACACCCCGTCAATCAGCTCCACAGATATGTCCGGATCCTCCTCGGAGGCCGGATCAAGGGACCGTTCTGGATCCTCGGGCTGTGGAGGACGGCTATTTATATCCTTTACTTCCTGACGCAGTTCCTGCGTTGAAGTCGTTAGACTATATATTTAATCATGGGAATATAAAACGGATGGGCAAGCAAAATTGTCCGCTTACCCAACTCGGAGGGTTGTACATATTAAATCCACCCTGGGGGTTGACGCGGAGGAATTCCCCCTCTTCTCCCTTGTACAAAGAGGACAAGATCTTTAACAGAGCGGCAGCCGAGTTCAGCCCCTTACAACCGTAACAGGTGGTGTCATCTTCCGTGTTAAAATCCCACATGGGGTGGCCTCTATACTGAAGTGGCTGCACCCCCCGCATGATGCATACGGCCATGACTCCAATCATGGTTAGTCCGGAATGAGCCAATAGCCTTATCCGGCCCATCAGGTATAGGACGTCCCTGTCACTTTCTCTCTGAGAGCTCCGTGGACGCCAGCTCAAGCGTTTCTTCAGGGGAGCACTGTTGAATTCGGGGAGGCCGATCCGAACAGGATCTGGCAGTGGGACGTCCTCCATGTAAAACCATTCTGAAGGCCAGTCCTCGGACGCCTTCTTTGGGGTTCCGGATAAATATCTGGTCCCGGCGATGCACCACACTTCGGCTCCGCCCACTTGATATATTGACCTCTCCTAAGAACGGGGCACCAGGCAGAATAGCCTCTTCCACAATGCAAAATGAGCCTCAACACCCAAGAACAGCTCGCAAAGGGCAACGAAGCCCGCGATATGCAATATAGAGGTGGGCGTGAGGTTGTGTAGCTGGAGGCCATAGAACTCCAGAAGCCCCCGGAGAAACGGATGAATTGGAAATCCAAGTCCTCTAATTAGATAAGGGACGAGGCATACCCGCTCCCCTTTGGAAGGATTGGGGGTGCTCTCCGCTTGCTCTCCGCCATTATAGGTGGCGAGTCCGGCTCGAACCGGGACCATATAGGCCTGAGGAAGGAATCCCTTGGCTTGAAGCGATACTAGCTCGCTGTGCGGGATGGAGCACCTCTCCCAGTCTCCAGGCTTAGGACTGGAAGGGTGAGAGGAGGAGCTGCGGCGGCTGGCCATGGTGGAATGGACCTTTGCTGGAGGTGCTCTGATGATTACTCACGGAGAGGAGAAGGTGTGGTTTGGATCTGAATCCCCATCCCTTTAAATAGGCGGCTCGTTTATGCGGCTAGGGGTGTGAATGTGAAAACACTCAGACTTTTCGTATTCGTTGGACATGTGGAAGACGGCCATTATTGGGCGCAGCAGCCGAGAAGCGCCACATTACAAAAAAACAGACATTATTCAACAGGTACACGGAATTTGGAGAAGAACCCGCCTTGCAATGCCGAAGACAATCTGCGCGCTGGACTCGTCGTCATTGAAGCCTGGTTCAGGGGCTACTGAGGGAGTCCTGGATTAGGGGGTGTCCTGGTAGCCGGACTATACCTTCAGCCGGACTCCAGGACTATGAAGATACAAGATTGAAGACTTCGTCCCGTGTCCGGAAGGGACTTTCCTTAGCGTGGAAGGCAAGCTTGGCAATGCGGATATTCAGATCTCCTACCATTGTAACCGACTTTGTGTAACCCTAACCCTCTCCGGTGTCTATATAAACTGGAGGGTTTTAGTCCGTAGGACAACCTCAACATACAACAATCATACCATAGGCTAGCTTCTAGGGTTTAGCCTCCTTGATCTCGTGGTAGATCTACTCTTGTACTACACATATCATCAATATTAATCAAGCAGAACGTAGGGTATTACCTCCATCGAGAGGGCCCGAACCTGGGTAAAACATTGTGTCCCTTGTCTCCTGTTACCATCCGCCTAGACGCACAGTTCGGGACCCCCTACCCGAGATCCACCGGTTTTGACACCGACACTGACTCTCCGGGCTGTTGAGTTATATGGCTTAAATCGTCTGCATCCGGAGGTTAGACATAGGTCCCTTGAAAATTTGCCCGAAAAGCATCCTCGAGCTCTTCCCAACTTCCAATGGTGTTTTCTGGAAGGCCTTTAAGCCAATGCCGGGCTAGCCCTTTGAGCTTGAGGGGTAAGTATTTTATGGCGTGGAGGTCGTCTCCTCTAGCCATGTTTATGTGGAGGATATAATCCTTAATCCAGACTCCAGGGTCTGTTGTTCCGTCGTATGCCTCTATGTTTACGGGCTTGAATCACGCTGGAAATTCATGGTCCAGCACCTCATCGATGAAACAGAGGGGGTGTGCGGCACCCCTGTACTTGGGTGTGCTGTGTTGTTGGGATATTTGTTGCGTTACATTGCTTACTAGAGCTTGCTTTCTTGGCCCGTTAGTAGACCTGGCTGGGCCATCCTTTTGATGTGAATCCTTGGGTGGATCGCATGTTGGTTTGTGTGCGGCGCCATTTGCCGCTCTATGTTGGCCATGGGGTCGTCTATCCAACCGGGTGGCCTTCTTATTTTTTGATTTTGGGGGCTCTAGGGCCTCCTCATCAAATTCGGGCAGTAGCTTTCGCTTCGGGTAGCTCTTTGTGTGGAGACTATCACCATATTTGTCTGCGGTGTTGAGTACTTTGCTCCATCGGATTCGGAGTGCGTCTTCCGCAGTTTGAGCTTCCGCTTCGGCTTTTTCAGGCTACGCGCCGTGGCAACGAGCCTTTTGTGGAGGTTTTCCTGTTCCAGGAACTTGTCCAGCGTGAGGTCGTCCGGACTGTTATATATCTTCGCCGGGGACAGGTTGTGAGGTTTGTTTATCCAAGTTGCCTTGTTCGGATGGTTGCTCGATGCCATGTTCATCATTCGCCGGCTCGCCCTGCTCTGTGGCTGGGTCTGTATGACCGTTGTCTCTATCAGGGCGGGGCTTGGAGCGGCGCTTACGCCGACGCTTTGGCTGCTTTTCGGAGGAGCAACCCTTCATTGCGTCATCCCGTTCTTCCTTGTCGATTCCTTTGGGTGTGTCCACCATGTATACATCGTAAGATGGGGTGGCTGTCCAGTGTCCTATAGGCACTGGTTCATGTTCGTCTCCTACATCGTCGTCCATACCGTCGATGTCTTCGGAGTCGAAGTTGAGCATGTAGGTTAAATCATCGACAGTGGCTACGAAGTGGGTGGTGGGTGGGCGTCGAATTTCTTCGTTGTCCGCATCCCAATCCTGTTGGCTATAGTCCGGCCAGGGCTCTACTGACAAAGAGAGAGACCTTAGTGAATTTAGGATGTCGCTAAAGGGCGAGTGCTGAAAGATATCCGCGGTGGTGAATTCCATGATCGGCGCCCAATTGGATTTGATTGGCAGGGGCGTGGAGGGTTCGGAGCCCGGAAAAGAGTCCGGCACCCTGGAATCGCGGGCTTCGCAGAGGATAAGGCCAGTGCTTGGCTCGATCGCCGTTAAGACTGCAGCCCCTGTGGCGGGGTCTAGCCACCTGTCCTCGATCGGCGCGATTGGCTCCGAGCAAAGGGTCGGAGCGGATACGGGTGCAGCCTCCAGGGCACTGTTCGGCGGCAGAGCTAAATCATGCCCATCGTGACAGTGCGGCACGCTCGGCTGTGGCTCGAATCCATAGAAGATCAAGTCTCCACGGATGTCAGCCGTGTAGTTCAAACTTCCAAATCTAACCTGATGGCCAGGGGCGTAGCTTTCAATCTGCTCCAGATGGCCAAGCGAATTGGCCCGCAGTGCAAAGCCGCTGAATATGAAGATCTGTCTGGGGAGAAAAGTCTCACCCTGGACCGCATCGCTGTTGATGATCGGAGGAGCAGTCGCGCCTAAAGATGAAGACACAGAGGAACTCTCAATGAAAGCACCAATGTCGGTGTCAAAACCGGAGGATCTCGGGTAGGGGGTCCCGGACTGTGCGTCTAGGCGGATGGTAACAGGAAACAAGGGACACAATGTTTTTACCCAGGTTCGGGCCCTCTCGATGGAGGTAAAACCCTACTCCTACTTGATTAATATTGATGATATGGGTAGTACAAGAGTAGATCTACCACGAGATCAGAGAGGCTAAACCCTAGAAGCTAGCCTATGGTATGATTGTTGTTCGTCCTATGGACTAAAACTCTCCAGTTTATATAGACACCGGAGAGGGCTAGGGTTACACAGAGTTGGTTACAATGGAAGGAGATTTACATATTTGTATTGCCAAGCTTGCCTTCTACGCCAAGGACAGTCCCATCCGGACACGGGATGAAGTCTTCAATCTTCTATCTTCATAGTCCAAGAGTCTGGCCAAAGGTCATAGTCCGGCTACCCGGAAACCCCCTAATCCAGGACTCCCTCAGCTATAATCAATGGCACGGTTGGGTTACCCATGCCCGTATTGATGAGAATCCCGTGATGAGGGGACGGTCTCTGCTTTGACAAGACATGCCAAGAAAACCGCCTCACAAAACGCTCCGATGTGGGACAGTAAAAAACTATTCAAATAAAGGCTTGGCTGCGGTGTGATGACACGCCACAGAATACGTCAGCAGATTAGATTTGTGAAAATATTACTCTCTCTACGATGGTATGTGGAACTTGTTTTGCAGAGCCGGACACGATCCTTGTGTCCAAAGCATCTTCTATGAAGTATTCGGAGGAGGAACCTGCCTTGCAATGCCGAAGACAATCTGCACGTCAGACTCATCGTCATTGAAGCATGGTTCAGGGGCTACTGAGGGAGTCCTGGATTAGGGGGTGTCCGGATAGCCAGACTATAACCTTTGGCCGGACTGTTGGACCATGAAGATACAAGATTGAAGACTTCGTCCCGTGTCCGGATGGGACTTTCCTTGGCGTGGAAGGCAAGCTTGGCAATACGGATATGTAGATCTCCTCCCATTGTAACCGACTCTGTGTAACCATAGCCCTCTTCGGTGTCTATATAAACTGGAGAGTTTTAGTCCGTAGGACAACATACAATCATACCATAGGCTAGCTTCTAGGGTTTAGCCTCTCTGATCTCGTGGTAGATCTACTCTTGTACTACCCATATCACCAATATTAATCAAGCAGGAGTAGGGTTTTACCTCCATCGAGAGGGCCTGAACCTGGGTAAAAACATCATGTCCCTTGTCTCCTGTTACCATCCGCCTAGACGCACAGTTCGGGACCCCCTACCCGAGATCCGCCGGTTTTGACACCGACAATACCCGTGGATACTTGTGGTGACATTCGAGTATCTAGGTGACATTAGGGTTTTGGTTGATTTGTGTCTTAAGGTGTTATTCTAGTACGAACTCTATGATAGATTGAACGGAAATAATAGCTTCGTGTTATTTTACTACGGACTCTTGAATAGATCGAGCAGAAAGAATAACTTTGAGGTGGTTTCGTACCCTTCCATAATCTCTTTGTGTGTTCTCCTCTATTAGTGACTTTGGAGTGATTCTTTGTTGCATGTTGAGGGATAGTTATATGATCCAATTATGTTATTATTGTTGAGAGAACTTGCACTAGTGAAAGTATGAACCTTAGGCCTTGTTTCTACACATTGCAATACCATTTACGCTCACTTTTATTACTTGTTACCTTGCTATTTTTATATTTTTCAGATTACAAAAACCTATATCTACTATCCATATTGCACTTGTATCACCATCTCTTCACCGAACTAGTGCACCTATACAATTTGCCATTGTATTGGGTGTGTTGGGGACACAAGAGACTCTTTGTTATTTGGTTGCAGGGTTGCTTGAGAGAGACCATCTTCATCCTATGCCTCCCATAGATTGATAAACCTTAGGTCATCCACTTGAGGGAAATTTGCTACTGTCCTACAAACCTCTGCACTTGGAGGCCCAACAACGTCTATAAGAAGAAGGTTGCGTAGTAGACATTAAGCTCTTTTCTGGCGCCATTGCTGGGGAGGTGAGTGCTTGAAGGTATATCTTTAGATCTTGCAATTGAATCTTTTAGATTCTTGTTGTATCACTAGTTTAGTTTATAAAAGAAAACTACAAAAAAATGGAATTGAGTTTGCCTCATATGCTTCATATTTTTAATATCTTTCGTGAGAATGATGGAAAGGAAAATTGTGCTCAAATTCTAGAAGAAGAAGTCTTTAAAATGTTTGGCACTAAATCTTTGAATGATGAGCATGATTGCAATGTTGTTAGTATGAATTCCTTGAATATCCTTGATGCTAATGATATGCAAAGCCACAAGCTTGGGGAAGCTATGTTTGATGAAGATGAAATTTTTTGTCCCCCAAGTTTTGATGAGCAAATTTATTATGATGAAAGCATCCCTCCTATTTATGATGATTATTGTGATGATACATATGCCATAAAGAATAAACTTGCTTATGTGGAGAGTAGTAAAATTTCTATGCAAGTAGATCATGAAAAGAATGCTTTATGTGCTGGTTATATTGTTGAATTCATTCATGATGCTACTGAAAATTACTATGAGGGAGGAACATATGCTTGTAGGAATTGTAATAATATCAAGTTTCCTCTCTATGTGCTTAAAGTTTTGAAGTTATGCTTGTTTTGCCTTTCTATGTTAGTTTATTATTGTTACCATAAGTTGTTTGCTCACAAAATCCCTATGCATAGGAAGTGGGTTAGACTTAAATGTGCAAGTCATGTTCTTCATGATGCTCTATTTATGTTTCAATTCTTATCTTTTATGTGAGCATCATTGAAATCATCATGCCTAGCTAGGGGCGTTAAACGATAGCGCTTGTTGGGAGGCAACCCAATTTTATTTTTGTTCTTTGCTTTTTGCTCCTGTTTAGTAATAAATGATTTATCTAGCCTTTTTTTATATGTGGTTTTATGTTTTAGTTAGTGTTTGTGCCAAGTAGAACCTTTGGGAAACCTTGGGTGAAGTCTATGTGATCTTGCTGTAAAGAACAGAAACTTTGCGCTCACGAGATTAGCTGTCATTTTTTTACTGGAGAGTGCTTTTAGGTTGATTATTTTTGCAGATCATTAATAGACAAATTCCTCAGGTCCACAAATTTATTTCAGAATTTTTGGAGTTACAGAAGTATTCGAATGATACAGATTACTACAGACTATTCTGTTTTTGACAGATTCTGTTTCTATGTGTTGTTTGCTTATTTTGATGAATCTATGAGTAGTATCAGAGGGTGTGAACCATAGAGAAATTGTAATAAAGTATATATTACACCAATATTAATTTATAATGAGTTCATTGCGGTACCTTAAAGTGGTGATTTATTTTCTTATACTAACGGAGCTTACGAGTTTTCTGTTGAGTTTTGTGTTGTGAAGTTTTCAAGTTTTGGGTAAAGATTCGATGGACTATGGGATAAGGAGTGGCAAGAGCCTAAGCTTGGGGATGCCCAAGGCACCCCAAGGTAATATTCAAGGACAACCAAGAGCCTAAGCTTGGGGATGCCCCGGAAGGCATCCGCTCTTTCGTATTCATTCATCGGTAACTTTACTTGGAGCTATATTTTTATTCACCAGAAGATATGTGTTTTGCTTGGAGCGTCATTTTATTTTGTTAGTATTTGATTGCTGCTATTTAGAATAATGTTTTGCATCTAAATTTTCAATAAAAATGTCAAGGATAGCCTTTACATGCTTATTTTGCAAGTATGCATGTTGTTGTTTCAAAACAGAAAGTGTACCATTGTTGCAAAAATTCCCTAGAAATGTAAAAAAATGATAAAATGTTGAAACCTTTTGCATATTTAGCTTTGATAAATTTTTCTACAGTTTAGTATTTTTCTCATAATTTTGGAGTTAGGGAAGTATGATGAATCTTGCATTCTTTACAGACTGTACTGTTTTGGCAGATTGTTGTTATGTTTGCATTATTTGCATATGTTTGCTTGTTTAATGATTCTATTTGAGGATAGGAGTATTAAATATGCAGAGACATTTGGTATTCAATGTTGAATAATAATTTTAGTGATTTTTTACACTAGAGAATGATAAGGTATTTGCATTGGTTTATACTAACTTATCTCACGAGTTCTTGTTGAGTTTGGTGTGGATGAAGTTTTTGAGAAATAGAGAAACCATGATATGAGAGGAATTAAGGAGACACAAAAGTTAAAGCTTGGGGATGCTCAAGGCACCCTAAGATAATATTCCAATAAGTCTCAAGCATCTAATCTTGGGGATGCCCCGTTAGGCATCCCACCTTTCTTCTTCAACAACTATCGGTTAGTATCGGTTGAGGCTAAGTTTTTGCTTCTTCACATGAGTTGTGCTATCCTTGCAATGTCATTTTATTTTGCTTTGCTTGCTGTTTGAATAAAATACCAAGATCTGAAATTCTTAAATGAGAGTCTTCACATAGCTACATAATTATTTAACTACTCATTGATCATCACTTATATCTTTTTGGAGTAGTTTGTCATTTACTCGTGTGCTTCACTCATATCCTATGAGTAAATTGTTGAGTGATTTAAATATCATAAATCTGAAATTACGAATGTTTCTTATGCTTATTCCATGGGGAGTAATGACTTCACATATAAGAAGTATAGGTGGAAAATTTATTGAAAGTTAAGAAACATAGTATTGGTCACTTGAACAATTCATGAAAGAATATTGAAGGAAGAGAGATTTCACATATAAATATACTATCTTGGACATCTTCTATGATTGTGAGCCCCATTAATTATTTTCAAACTTGAGCAAATTAGTTGAAGTTAGACAAGGAAGACAACATAATGAGTTATGCTTGGGTATATTTATATAGAAGTTATATTGTTATGGATCCTTCAACATGTGGTGCTTACTATTTATAATCTTTTGCTAGCCAAAATATCTGTACTAAGCGGGAATACTGCTTGTGCATCCAAATTCCTTGAACCAAGTTTCTTCCATGAGTGTCCACCATATCTACCTACATGCGGTATTTACCTGTCGTTCCAAGTAAATTTTCATGTGCCAAACTCTAAACCTTCAAATAATAATCTATTTTGTATGCCCGAATCGCTCATGTAGCAACTAGGGGCTGTTAGTATCTTCCATGCTAGGTGGGTTATTCTCACAATGAGTGGACTCCGCTCATCATTCACGAGAAAATGGCTGGTAACGGGGATGCCTAGTCCTATGATCAAAAGATCAAAAACAAAATCGCAAAAAAATTAAACAAAACTCCCCCAGGGTTGTTGATAGTTGGACGACACCCATTGTTTCGGACAAGCCGTGGAGTGTGATTGTTGGTGGAGGGGGAGTATAAACTTTACCATTCTGTTTGGGAATCGCCTATAATATGTGTAGTACGGAATATATTGGGAACTCTTGGTTGTTATGTTGACAATGAAAGCATACCTCTCCAAATTATTTTCATCTCTGTTTTAAAAGCTTTGAGCTCTGGCACCTCTGCAAATCCCTACTTCCCTTTGCGAAGGGCCTATCTTTTACTTTTATCCAAGAGTCAGTAGTATTCCTTCTCATTCCAACCTACTCTTTACTTGGCGAGCATCATGTGATGGAAGATCCAAGCATATATGGCCATTCAAATATATTTGATCATCAATTTTTATCGTTGATGATTATCTATATGATAAGTAAGTTGGGAGGCGAAACATTAAGCCCCTGTCTTTCTCTGTGTTCGATGGATGCTATTTGTTCTAAAAATATGCTTTGAGTGGTAGCAATCATGGAAGACTATATGATAGTTGAGTATGTGGGATTTGCTAAATCAAAGCTCTTACATAGACCCTTACTAAAAATAAGATGAATTGCAATTTTTTCATGACTGAGAACATAGTTTTCTAGTTTTCAAGAAAGTTTATGGTCTATGCTTTAACATATAAATAGCTTGTTACTTGATCGTAAGAATTTTTATGAGATGATCTACTGTTATGACATACAATGATGCTAGAAAAGGTGATTGAAATTATCATTGATCAAACTTATGCACCTGCTAGCATTCACACTTCATAAATTATTTCTTTTAACATTTACCTACTCGAGGACGAGTAGGAATTAAGCTTAGGGATGCTGATACGTCTCCAACGTATCTATAATTTATGAAGTATTCATGCTATTATATTATCTGTTTTGGATGTTTATGGGCTTTATTATACACTTTTATATTATTTTTGGGACTAAACTATTAACTGGAGACGCAGCCCAAATTGTTGTTTTCTTGCCTATTTCAGTGTTTTGAAGAAAAGGAATATCAAACAAAGTCCAAACGGAATGAAACATTTGGGAGAGTTTTTTTGGAACGGACGCAATCTAGGAGACTTGGAGTAGACGTCAGGGAAGCTTCGAGGAAGCCACAAGGCAGGGAGGCGCGCCCTACCCCCTGGGCACGCCCCCATCCTCATGGGCCCCTCATGGCTCCCCTGACCGACTTCTTTCATCTATATATGTCCATATACCCTAAAACATCGAGGAGCACAATAGATCGGGAGTTCCGCCGCCGCAAGCCTCCGTAGCCACCAAAAACCAATCGGGACCCTGTTCCGGCACCCTGCCGGAGGGGGGATCCCTCACCGGTGACCATCTTCATCATCCCTGCGCTATCCATGACGAGGAGGGAGTAGTTCACACTCGGGGCTGAGGGTATGTACCAGTAGCTATGTGTTTGATCTCTCTCTCTCTCTCTCTCTCTCTCGTGTTCTTGATATGGTACGATCTTGATGTATCGCGAGCTTTCCTATTATAGTTGGATCTTATGATGTTTCTCCCCCTCTACTCTCTTGAGATGGATTGAGTTTTCCCTTCGAATTTATCTTATCGGATTGAGTCTTTAAGGATTTGAGAACACTTGATGTATGTCTTGTCGTTCTTATCTATGGTGACAATGGGATATTCACGTGCTCTACTTGGTGTACGTTTTGGTGATCAACTTGCGGGTTCAATGAACTTATGCATAGGGGTTGGCACACGTTTTCGTCTTGACTCTCCGGTAGAAACTTTGGGGCACTCTTTGAAGTACTTTGTGTTGGTTTAAATAGATGAATCTGAGATTGTGTGATGCATATCGTATAATCATACCCGTGGATACTTGTGGTGACATTCGAGTATCTAGGTAACATTAGGGTTTTGGTTGATTTGTGTCATAAGGTGTTATTCTAGTACGAACTCTATGATAGATTGAACGGAAAGAATAGCTTCGTGTTATTTTACTACGGACTCTTGAATAGATCGAGCAGAAAGAATAATTTTGAGGTGGCTTCGTACCCTACCATAATCTCCTCTTTTGTTCTCCTCTATTAGTGACTTTGGATTGACTCTTTATTGCATGTTGAGGGATAGTTATATGATCCAATTATGTTATTATTGTTGAGAGAACTTGCACTAGTGAAAGTATGAACCTTAGGCCTTGTTTCTACACATTGCAATACCATTTACGCTCACTTTTATTACTTGTTACCTTGCTGTTTTTATATTTTCATATTACAAAAACATATATCTACTATCCATATTGCACTTGTATCACCATCTCTTTGCCGAACTAGTGCACCAATACAATTTGCCAATGTATTGGGTGTGTTGGGGACACAAGAGACTCTTTGTTATTTGGTTGCAGGGTTGCTTGAAAGAGACCATCTTCATCCTACGCCTCCCACGGATTGATAAACCTTAGGTCATCCACTTGAGGGAAATTTGCTACTGTCCTACAAACCTCTGCACTTAGAGGCCCAACAATGTCTACAAGAAGAAGGTTGTGGATTAGACATCAGTCTACGAGCACGAATCTATGGCTATTTGAAGTTTAGGGGGAAATCTGTAAAAAAACTACTACAACTAAGCCCTTGGCCATGTGGCATATTCCTACTGGCTGAAGAGTGTCTATTGCGTAGCTTCAATGGCAGACGACCGGCTTCTAACTAAATCGAAACGCAGTGGCTAAAAAACAATAAACCGATCATTTTGAAATAACCTAGACCAAAAGAAAAAAATGAGGGGACGCGGCGGTGGCTCATCGTGGGCATCGGTGACGAGTAGAGGACGGCGAGGCGGCTCGAGCCGGACGGGGCGGCGGCCGTGGTGGTCTTCGGTGTCGGCGAAGCGGACGAAGGGGACCGGCGTGTCGAGGAGGTCTGAATGGTGGCGGAGGCAGTCCTCGGCGATGACAGGGTCGAGCAAGGGCTCGCAGCGGAACTCCGGTGCTCCAGCGGGCTTGGGCGTCGAGCTTGCGGTATCTCCGATGTGACCTAGGCGAAGGAAAGATGTCAAAACAATACGCGGGGTGCCGGGGATCCGAAAGACAAAGTTTGGAGGTCGGGATGCACTTACCGACGACAATTTTTTTCCGGCAAACTCGACTCGGCCGGCGAGATTCTAAGTGACGAGGCGGTGGCTATGGGTGGCGACAGGGCGAGCAGATCAGCGGACAAAGGGGGACTCAGGGGTTTAAATAGGCGAGTTCAGGGGGCAATGAGGTTGCGGGGTAAGCCTCATCCTGAGGGCTCCGCCCGTAGGTTGCGGGAGTGCGCGTGGCAAGGTCTATCTGTGTGGGCAGTGCTGGAGGTTGGAGAATATAGGGTTGGGCCCGCATTGCAGTGGCAGCAGTGGGTCGTGAGCGAGGGCGAGCGGCCGGTGCAAGGGAATTCAGCGCGCGGGGCTGGCCTACGGCCAGGTGGCCCGTTGGGCCGGCTCGAGTGCCCCTGGGCCGAACGGCATTTCGGTCCAGGCGGTATGTGTGTGTGTGTTTTTTCTAAATTACATAAAAATATTTTGAGGTCCAAAACAACACCAAACTAATTCCTAAAAATACCAAATAAATTCTTAAAATCATTAGGAATTATATAGAGCATAATGAACATTAATTCCACCTCATATAATTTTGAAAAAAAATGCAATGCACTTTTTGCCAATAAAATCAAAACCAACTAAACTTGGAAAACTCCAAATAATATCCTCATAATTTTTTCCAAATCTTTTATAATTGAGGAAGTCATATTATCCTCTCTCTTTTATTTTTCTTGAGTGGGAAAAAATATTTGAATAATTCAGAAAACTCCGTAGTGCAATAAATCATGGAATGAATTGATGATTCTATTTAACATCCAAATTTAATAAAAGTGGGATGTTAGAAAATTATTTGGATTATCTTCCATGCTAAGCACATTCACTACAAAAAACACTTCCGTGATTACACATGTTTGTCACAGTAGGTCATGTTTTCTGTCATGCATGTACATCCGTAACGATTTTATGACAGAATCAAGATAGTCATACTTCTGTTGTCGTAGAAGTGTTCCATGACTGTAAGTCTAGTGCCCCTTAGTGATTTTGGTGTATTGAAGACTTATAGGTTAAGGGACTAATATGTTTATGAAAGGATCGAGAAGAGGTGTCTAGAGGGGGGGTTATTAGACACTAAGTACCAAAAGTTGCAGTTTTTTAATTTCCTTAAGTTGAAGTGGAGTTTTGGCACAAGTTTAACAAACACAATACATATCAAGCAAGCATGCAAAAAGTATATGAGCAGCGGAAAGTAAAGCATGCAACTTGCAAGAATGTAAGGGGAAGGGTTTGGAGAATCCAAACGCAATTGGAGACACAGATGTTTTTGTCGTGGTTCCGATAGGTGGTGCTATCGTACATCCACGTTGATGGAGACTTCAACCCACAAAGGGTAATGGTAGCGCGAGTCCACGGAGGGCTCCACCTACGAAGGGTCCACGAAGAAGCAACCTTGTCTATTCCATCATGGCCATTGCCCACGAAGGACTTTCCTCACTAGCGGTAGATCTTCATGAAGTAGGCGATCTCCTTGCCCTTACAAACTCCTTGGTTCCACTCCACAATCTTGTCGGAGGCTCCCAAGTGACACCTAGCCAATCTAGGAGACACCACTCCCCAAGAAGTAACAAATGGTGTGTTGATGATGAACTCCTTTCTCTTGTGCTTCAAATTATAGTCTCCCCAACACTCAACTCTCTCTCACAGGATTTGGATTTGGTGGAAAGAAGATTTGAGTGGAAAGCAACTTGGGGAAGCCTAGAGATCAAGATTCATATGGTGGGAATGGAATATCTTGGCCTCAACACATGAGTAGGTGGTTCTCTCTCAGAAAATGTGTATTGGAAGTGTAGATATGTTCTGATGGCTCTCTCCACGAATGAAGAGTAGGTGGAGGGGTATATATAGCCTCCACACAAAATCTAACCGTTACACACAATTTACCAATCTCGATGAGACCGAATTGAGAAACTCGGTCGGACCGATTTAGTAAACCTAGTGACCGTTAGGATTTTCGATGGGACTGAGATGCAACTCGGTAGGACCGATATGGTTAGGGTTAGGGCATAATGTAATCTTGGTGAGACCAGTTACACAAACTCGGTGGGACCGATTTTTGTAATAAGCTAACCAGAGAGTTGGTCAGGCAAACTCGGTGAGACCGATTACACAACCTCGGTGGAACCGATTTTGGTAATAAGTTGACCAGAGAGTTTGCATTGTAATCTCGGTAGTACCGATTGCTCAAACTCGGTGAGATAGATTTTCGTAATGGACATACACAGAGAAATTACAATCCCATCTTGGTGGGACCAAGATCCCTATCGGTGAAACCGATTTTCCTAGGGTTTGTGGCAGAGGCTATGACATCTAAACTTGGTGGCGCCTGATAGAAAAATCGGTGGGGCTGAGTTTGACTTTTGGTTTAGGTCATATGTGGATGTGGGAAGGTAGTTGAGGGTTTTGGAGCATATCACTAAGCACTTTGATAGTATTGGCTTTTCCTATAGACTCAATGTGATCTTGGATCACTAAAATAGAAAATGTAGAGTCTTGTACTTGAAGCTTGAGCCAATCCTTTGTCCTTAGCATCTTGAAGGGGTTCCACATCCTTTAGTCCATGCCACTTAATTTGTTGAACTTGTCTGAAACATACTAGGTAAAAGTATTAGTCCAACAAGAGATATGTTGTCATTAATTATCAAAATCACCCAGGGAGCACTTGTGCTTTCATTCTCCCCCTTTTTGGTAATTGATGGCAACATACATCAAAGCTTTAGATAAAGATATAGAGAATAGCAAGTAAAGCTTTGGAAAGACATGTAACAAGCATAGGCTCCCCCTATATGTATGCAATCATGTCAATATGGAATATAGAAGCATGTGAGAGCATAACCATGACAGAGTGGGCAATGTGTTACATGTATCTTGGCTATATGCATCAGAGCAAAAGATATGAATATGGGAAATGTACCTTCATGCCCATGAGTCCTTCTTGCAAACAGTATGTACATTAGCAAGAATTTCTCATACACATGACTATGATGCATATACTTACCTTGTGGTCTTGAGTTGGCTAGGATGAGATGAGCCTGCGTAAACAAGGTTAGATAACACAGATGCACCCACTAGCTAGAGCAAACAAAAGAAACCACAAGAGTACCAAGACTGGGCTGACATGTAGAGTGAGTACTGAGTACCACAATAGATATTGACATGTCCCCAAAGAAAAAGATATGAAATGAATTTAATACTTTTATTTCCCTTGGATGTCTTGCTCCCCCTGAATCTAGCATGGGATACTGGGAGAAGATATGGAACAGAAAATCAGAGCTAATGCAAATAAGCACATATGAACATGTCTTTCCCCCCAAGAAGACATGTGGCAACTCTCCTCTTGAACATCAAGCATCTGGGATCCTTGAAGATTGCTCTTTCCTGGAGTATCCACTCCCCCTAGAGATCTCTCCCCCTAGAGATATGATTAAGCTTTGATGTGATCTCTCTCTCCCCCTTTGACATCAATTTCCAAGAAGGGTCTTCTGGAATTTGTTGTGAATGGGGTTCGTCCTTGAATCACAGTACAAAGTATTAAGGTAAATGTGATGCTTGTAGAGGACAAGATTCATTGAGTGGAGCTGGATCAAGAATAAAGCAGGAATAAATGGCAAAATGTTTTTCCTGTTGTGAAATCGGTGTCACCGAGTTGTATGCTTCGATTGCTCCGAAAATCTTCGGTAAGACCGGAGACATGAAACCGGTGGAACTGAGTTCATCTCAGAGAAAAACACTTGTCACCTCAGCTCACTAGACAAGTAAGATCTCACAATGATTTGCAAGAAATTAACTAAAAGATTTGCAATGAATTGGATGCAGAAAATGCAGAACAAAAAGCAAAGAAAAGAAACTAAAAGATCTAGATGAAGTTGAAAGGGGAAACAAATATGCATGAGACAAATGCAAAAGCACAGAAAAGAACACAAGAGAACTTCATCTAGAGTTGGCAGGTGACAAGGTCACCTATGTTAGAGTATATTGACTTAGGAGTCAAGTGAGATCACTTGATCATAGGTCATACTCATCGTTTAAGCTCAAAATGGGGTTACCATTTTAGTTTAAGCATCTTGATGTATTCACATCTTGTCAAGTTGCTTTGACTCATGACTTGGAGTAAAGCTTCTCTAAGATGGAATAACATACCTTGGATTGTGGTGTTAATCGTGATCATGTAGTTGAACTTGTGTGGGTTGCTCAAGGTTGATGTAGCTCATCAAGAGTTGGGAGCACCACTTGGAGTTTGAGTTCATCTACCTACATGGGTTAGTTTTTGCAAGGAAGAGCACTTGTGTATCCAACATGACAATCATGAAACTCAACATAGAATTTTTCAAAGGATATGTTTGAATGGTTTTGTGCTTCCTTGTCTTCAACCACCATTGTGTAGAGACTTGGTGATGTAGAGATTGCTCAAGATGTGAGAGAGTTGCAATCTCATAGAATTAGATTCATCCAAGTACCTACAAGGGTTAGATAACATGCAAGATGCAAATTTTCAACACATAAGATCATCATCATAGGAGAAATATCAAGGCTTCGTCATAAGCTCAAGTCGTGCATGTATCCAACGGAGTTCCTACTCCAACTTTGAAGCATCAATGATGTTCAATTCACCTCTTAACCTGCAAAACACTTTCTCATCAAGTGGTTTAGTGAATATATCCACTAATTGCTTATCGGTGCGAACATGCTTAAGGTTTATGTCACCCTTAGCAACGTGATCTCGAATGAAATGATGACGAACTTCAATATTCTTAGTTCGAGAGTGTTGCACGGGATTGTGAGCTATCTTGATAGCACTTTAATTGTCACAAAGTAATGGAACATGTTTCACATATATCCCACAATCTTTAAGAGTTTGGGTCATCCAAAGTAATTGAGCACAACATGAACTAGCGGCAATGTATTCCGCTTCGGCGGTGGATAACGATACCAAGTTTTGTTTCTTGGAAGACCAAGACACAAGAGATATACCAAGGAATTGACAAGTACCCGAAGTGGACTTTCTATCAACCTTGTCACCGGCATAATGCGAGTCGGAGTAGCCAACAAGATCAAAGGAAGCCCTCTTTGGATACCAAATGCCAAAATTTGGTGTATGTATTAAGTATCTCACTATCCTCTTCATGGCCTTAAGATGACATTCCTTAGGATCAGCTTGATATCGTGCACACATGCACACACTTAGCATGATATCAGGACATGAAGCACATAGATATAATAATGAACCAATCATAGAGCGATAAACCTTTTGATCAACCGGTTCACCATCTTTGGTCAAATCAAGATGTCCACTAGTAGGCATGCATGTAGTCATCCCTTTGCATTCTTGCATATTGAACTTCTTGAATAAGTCCTTGGTGTACTTTGTTTGAGAGACAAAAGTACCCTCCTTAGTTTGCTTGATTTGCAAACCAAGAAAGAATTTGAGTTCACTCATCATAGACATCTCAAACTTCTCCAACATTAGCTTCCCAAACTTTTCACTAATATGAGGGTTATTTGATCCAAATATAATATCATCGACATAAATTTGGCATACAAATAGTTCTCCATTAACCCTTTTAGTAAAAAGAGTAGAATCTATCTTTCCAATTTCAAAACCTTTTTCAATAAGGAACTTGGTCAAGCATTTATACCATGCTCTAGGAGCTTGTTTTGAAGGAAATATGCCCTAGAGGCAATAATAAAGTTATTATTTATTTCCTTATATCATGATAAATGTTTATTATTCATGCTAAAATTGTATTAACCGGAAACATAATACATGTGTGAATACATAGACAAACAAAGTGTCACTAGTATGCCTCTACTTGACTAGCTCGTTAATCAAAGATGGTTATGTTTCCTAACCATGAACAAAGTGTTGTTATTTGATTAACGAGGTCACATCATTAGTTGAATGATCTGATTGACATGACCCATTCCATTAGCTTAGCACCCGATCATTTAGTATGTTGCTATTGCTTTCTTCATGACTTATACATGTTCCTATGACTATGAGATTATGCAACTCCCGTTTGCCAGAGGAACACTTTGGGTGCTACCAAACGTCACAACGTAACTGAGTGATTATAAAGGAGCATTACAGGTGTCTCCAAAGGTAGATGCTGGGTTGGCATATTTTGAGATTGGGATTTGTCACTCCGATTGTCGGAGAGGTATCTCTGGGACCTCTTGGTAATGCACATCACATAAGCCTTGCAAGCATTGCAACTAATGAGTTAGTTGCGGGATGATGTATTACAGAACGAGTAAAGAGACTTGCCAGTAACGAGATTGAACTAGGTATTGGATACCGATGATCGAATCTCGGACAAGTAACATACCGATGACAAAGGGAACAACGTATGTTGTTATGCCGTCTGACCGATAAAGATTTTCGTAGAATATGTAGGAGCCAATATGGGCATCCAGCTCCCGCTATTGGTTATTGACTAGAGACGTGTCTCGGTCATGTCTACATTGTTCTCGAACCCGTAGGGTCCGCACGCTTAAGGTTACGATGACAGTTATATTATGAGTTTATGCATTTTGATATACCGAAGGTTGTTCGGAGTCCCGAGATGAGATCACGGACATGACGAGGAACTCCAGAATGGTCCGGAGATAAAGTTTGATATATATGATAATAGTGTTTGGTCACCGGAAGGGTTTCGGAAATCACCGGAAGGGGTTTCAGATGTTTCCCGAAATGTTTGGGTACGAGAACACTTTATTTGGGCCAAAGGGGAAAGCCCACAAGGTTTTTGGAAAGCGCAAAAGGAAGTTTTGCGGAGTCCAGGGGCCAGATGCCAGGATCCCTGGCGTCTGGGTCCAGACGCCGGGAACCCTGGCGTCTGGCCCTGGAGTCCGAGAAGGACTCTTGCCTTTCAGGTGAAACCGACTTTGTGGAGGCTTTTACTCCAAGTTTCGACCCCAGGGCTCAACATATAAATAGAGAGGCAGGGCTAGCACCAAAGACACATCAAGAAACACAAGTTGATCCACGTGATCTATTCCTTAGCCGTGTGCGGTGCCCCCAGCCACCATATTCCTCGATAATACTGTAGCGGAGTTTAGGCGAAGCCCTGCTGCTGTAGTACATCAAGATCGCCACCACGCCGTCGTGCTGACGGAACTCTTCCCCGACACTTTGCTGGATCGGAGTCCGGGGATCGTCATCGAGCTGAACGTGTGCTCGAACTCGGAGGTGCCGTAGTTTCGGTGCTTGATCGGTTGGATCGTGAAGACGTACGACTACTTCCTCTATGTTGTGTCAACGCTTCCGCGGTCGGTCTGCGTGGGTACGTATACAATACTCTTCCCTCTCGTTGCTATCCATCACATGATCTTGCGTGTGCATAGGAAATTTTTTGAAATTACTGCGAAACCCAACAGTGGTATCAGAGCCAGGTTATTTATGTTGATGTTATATGCTGTAACATCCCAAATTTTCAATTTGGAATGTTATACATTAGGTCATCATGCATATCATATTTTTCTCGCATTTTCCGATCCTAGAAAATTTCACGCAACTCAAGGACCCTCGGAGAGAGTTGGAAGTTTCATTATTTTCCAATTTGGGATTTCTCAAATTTTGAAAATAGGATCATTTGGATTTATTTAAATATCTTCATAAAGTTTTCCTATAAAAATTTTGAGAGAGGGAATAATATGACTTTCCCAAATTTAGGAAAAAAATGAAGATTTAATAAATAAACCCATTTTGGTTTTTGCCGGAGTTTTATTTGCGTTTTATTTGCCTTAGGGGAAAATGCGTGTTTAAAAAAATTTGCATTTTAGGCCCCGAGTAAAGTTTATTTTGTTCGACTCATTTTTAGGAGTCGGGGAAAGTTTACTTTATTAATTTTGGAGTTCGTTTAGATTTTTTTTCTGCGCGCGAGACCGTTTAAAAAAAAAACTGCAGCGCCTTGGGCCAAAGGCCCAAGCCGCCAAGCCACCGGCCGGCCAAGGCCAAGGCCATCGCGCGCACGCACCAGGCGCAAGGCGCCAGGGAGCCACTCCTTTTCCTATTCCTAGTAGGATTCATCTACTTTCGTTTTTTTCTAGATCTTTTCCCTCTTTTGTTTCCTAATCCTAGATCTATTCCTAATCCTAATCTATTTCTTGTCCCCTACCCCAAGCAAAGACCCTCCCCTCCCCAATATAAATACCCAAGCACCCCCCCCCCTCTAAACACATCAAACCAACACCTCTCCTCTCCTCCGCCCCTCACCGCGCCGCCTCACACCCGCGCCGCCGCCCCACACCCGCGCCGCCGCCGCACCTTGCCCACGCCGCCGCCCTACGCCGACGCCGCCGGAGCCCCGCTCACCGGAGACCTCGCCAAGGTTGCCCCGCGCTACATATATTCTTTTTCTCGGATCGTTTTCTTCTAATCGTTCCGATTCTTTTCTTCTCTAAACCGTTCCGGTTTTCTAGATCGGTTTTTCGTTCGGTTTTTCTTCTCCGAAACCCTAGATCGGATTTGTTTTCTTTTCCGATTTAGTTGCTTTGGACCGTTCGCCGGACCGTTCGTCCTAACGAACGTGATCACCGGATTCTTCTAGGTTAATGAACGTCCGTTCGTTTAACCGTTCGTCGTTCTCTTTTTTTCGTCGGATTTATTCCGCGATTCTTCCGATCGTGATTTCAGATCCGATCTTCTTTCTAGTCTATCTTCTTGCCCGTTTATCGGAATCAGGTGATTCAAGCGCCTGGAGTTTCGCCTCGAAACCGCCGTTCCGTCTAATCAACTTGAACAAGCTTTTGCTACAGTAAAATTTTGACCTAGTTTCAACTTGCTAGAACCGAGTTGTTTTTCTTCCGCCGTTTGTTTTTCGTTCTTTCTTTGCAACCGGAGTTCTTAAGTTGAACTCTCTGGTTAGATCTTTTATTCGAGATTTCCCTGTGCATTAGATGAGTACTTATTGTATGCTTGTTGTTTGTCTGCGATAGATTACCCGGATTGCGCCGCTTGTTACTTCGAATCCCTAGGACTCGCGGATCATCAGCAAGGCAAGTAACACTTGATCATATCTTTTCTACAACCCATGTTTTATTGCATTAGATCCAACCCTCAAACACTTGCATTGTTTAGGATCTAATTAAATTGTGGGATGGGAAGTAGATGAGGTAGTACCTATTACCTGTTACTTATGAAACCTTTGGGAGTTACTCTACGTTTGCTTATATTGCCATGCTATGCTAGTAGACGTGGATTGGGTGAGTGATATCCATGACAGATGTGAGATTGATAATTTTTAATGGTTTATCTAAGGTGGCAACTTAAACACACATCTGGGTGGATTGAGGCACCTGATGTCTATCGGGACTTGCCTGTTTTTTTTTGGACCGCCACCCAGGCTCAAAGGGATCATAAGATCTTTCATGCTAGAAACTTTCGTGTGCAGCCACATGCTACTATGGGCTCTAGCATAGTTGACTAAGTTGTGCGAACTCTTACGGGGTGGACTAGCAGATGTAGGGGATGTAGGTGTACCGGTCTACCCCACATGTAAGGTGCTAGTGCTTCTGAAAGACTATGTCTCGGTCATCCGTCTTCTCAAACACCATGTAGTGCGAGAAACCAAACGGAGGCGATCGAGTCATGTGGGAAAAGTGCGCAGCCTCTGCAGAGTAACAAACTAATCATGATTAGCCGTGTCCCCGGTTATGGACAACTTGAGTATCTAGTACTTGAATATCTTTGTGAATCTCAACATGTTACTTCTAATAAAAGCTATTGGGTTCTAATGAATACTTTTAATTGGGATTGAGGATGCTGTCAACCATTCTCAATGTTTAACAACCACCATGATAGTTAAACAAAATTATTCCTTTGATGTAGGGAAAAATTGGCTTTTCGCAAAACTGTAACCATAGAGCCTTACCACCAGCCAAATATGCATGTAGTATAGGCTATTGTTTCATTACTCTCTATGTGTTACTTTGCCAGCATATTCCATGTGCTGACCCGTTTTCGGGCTGCAATGTTAATGTTGCAGACTTTTCAGACGACGATTGAGGTGTGTTTAGGTCGTGGTTCTATACTCAGTGATGCCGATGGAGTTGATGGACTCACTTATCTTCCAAGCCTTCCGCTGTTATCGTTATTAGATGGCCTTAAGCCATATTTATTGTAATAAGTTTTTTTTAGCCATCGATGTAATAAGTGTGTGATTGCAACTCTGCTATAAAACCTCGATGTACTGTGTGGTGTCAGCATTACTGATCCAGGGATGACATCGTAGCACAGTAGACGTGATCCATTCGGGTCAGGTCGCTACAGAGATGGTATCAGAGCACACGCTGACTGTAGGACACGACCACTAAGTTAAAGCCATAGATCACTACTCTCCTCTCATTTTCTAACTCCTCATCTATTCTACTCTTTAGGATAAAGGACGTGAAGATTAAGTACACCCAACCGGATGAAGGCACACCATTTGGACTTCCTTCAAGCGAATCCAGAAGTTACCAAGTACCTGAACATTGGACTACCAAGTTTCACCGGGACTTTCAACGCCACTCTGCCTGAAGAGGAGCGCTGGAAGATTCACGCTCACGTTCCAGGAAGGACATTCGCCCCAATCACGAAGCCCATAGATAGTGTTTTCAGTGCACCAACTTGGAGTCTAGGAAAGAGCATGGCAGCTCATATCACCATGGGACGCATTGGAGAAGTTTATCAAGAAGACCTCAAGGACACCATCTACCAGATTTGCGGACGCCGAGACGACAAATGGGACATAGTCAGCCCCAAGAAGGATAGATCCATTGCAGCTTTTATCCAGGAGTTAAACCAGCACATTCGACGCCATGAGAACCAGATGTGCAATGATATGGTAGAGTTGAAGAATGCGAAGGCAAGGATCATCGAGCTAGAAGGAGAACTAAAGACTACACGCAAGGACTACATGGACGAGATCGTAGCTCTAGCAAGACACAATAACGATCTTAAGCAGGAGATCGAAGAACTCAAGAAGAAATTGGAGCTCAAGAATGAAGACAAGTACGTCGCATGTCCAGACGACTACATCATCCTCGACGACACTGATTCGGATCCAAGTGAACCCGACTTCGAAGACGAAGCTGGAGCAGACATCATGGAATCTTCCACCGGTTCAAATTTCTAGATGACCACCACATATTAGCAGTATTCCCCCATGTAAACATTATAGTACACGCACTTGCGATAGTTAGATCGTTGTAAGCCTTGTTTGATTGAATGGAGTGATTTTGTGTGCATTTGCTCATGTGCATTTGGGTAGTGATTCCCCTTAGACCTCATTCTATTCTAAATTTCTCTTCTTTTCTAAACCCATCAGATGCCTCCGAGACGTGACCCCGAATTCGTTTTCCCGCCAGAGATCACCCAACTGATCCAGCAGCAGAACACCCTGATTCAAACATTGGTGCAGAACCAGGGCAACAACAACAACAACCCACCACCACCACCTGCGGATCATTTGACTCGTTTCCTTAGACTAAATCCGCCAGTGTACTCTAGTAGCACCGAGCCGATTGTAGCAGATGATTGGCTCCGCAAGATAGGAAGGGAGTTGACCACTGCAGGATGCACAGATGGAGAAAGAGTGAAGTTTGCAGCACATCAGCTTGAAGGACCCGCAGCCGCATGGTGGGAGAATTTCACAGCCACTTACCTGGTAGACACTGTCACATGGGATCAATTTCAGCAAGCTTTTCGCACTGCCCATGTTTCAGCAGGAGCCATGGCCATGAAGAAGCGTGAGTTTCGCAACTTACGCCAAGGAGGAAGGACTGTTGGCCAGTATGTGGAGGAGTTTAGTAAGCTAGCCCGTTATGCCCCAGATGACGTTGCTACAGATGCGGCTAAGCAGGAGAAGTTTCTGGAAGGACTGAATGATGAACTAAGCATGCAGTTGATGGTAGCAAATTTCAACAACTACCAGGAGTTGGTAGATCGTGCCATCATGATTGAAGGGAAGCAGCAGCAGATTGAGAACCGTAAGAGGAAGTATGGACAGGGGAAGTATAACTCTGGAGCCCAGCAGAAGCCCCGTTTTACCCCTAAACCGGGATTTAAGTTTCAGCACACCCATGGAGGAGGTAGCTCGCACAACCATAATGGCCACAAGAATGGTAATGGGAATGGAGGAAGTAACGGCCAGAACCAAACAACCCCATCAACCCCAACCAAGAGAGACCTGAGTCAAGTCACCTGTTTCAAGTGTTCGAAGACCGGACATTATGCCAATGAATGTCCTGAAGGCCAGAATGGAAATGGCAATGGAAGCTCTGGGAAGAAGCCGAACCCTTTCAATAGGGGACAGGTGAACCACATTGATGTGGAGAAGATTGAAGATCAGCCCGATGCAGTAATCGGTAAGTTTTTGGTTAAGTCATTTACTGCACTCGTTCTTTTTGATACTGGTGCATCGCATTCATACATATCAAGGGGATTTGTGGAAAAGTATAGCCTGCCCACTAGGATTCTTAAAACACCTATGCTAGTAAGCTCGCCAGGAGCAGAATACATGGCCAGACAAGGATGTTTTCAAGTACCATTGAGTATAGGAAGGCATGTATTCCCAACGGATTTAATTATTCTGGAATCCCAAGGTCTGGATGTGATTCTTGGTATGGATTGGCTGTCGATGTATGGAGGAAACATCGATTGCGCCAGTAAGACAATTTTGCTTACCACACCAGAAGGAAGAAGGATCAAGTATGTATCCCGGCATGTGCCAAACAGGACACAAGTGAATTGCTTATCAGGAGTTGTGCAGGAAGAAGTACCAGTGGTAAAGGATTTTCCTGATGTATTTCCTGAGGAATTACCAGGCATGCCACCGGATAGAGACATTGAGTTTTTGATTGAGTTATTGCCAGGTACAGGCCCAATATCGAAGCGACCGTACAGGATGCCAGCAAAGGATTTAGTGGAAATTAAGAATCAGATTAAGGAGTTATTGGATAAAGGTTATATACGCCCAAGCTCTTCACCTTGGGGATCACCCGTTTTGTTAGTGGAGAAGAAGGATGGATCTTTGAGAATGGTTGTTGATTATCGCGAATTGAATGCGGTAACAATCAAGAACAAGTACCCACTACCAATGATAAATGACCTGTTTGATCGTTTGCAAGGATCCAAAGTGTTTTGCAAGATCGACTTGCGATCAGGGTACCATCAGTTGAAGATTCGGGAGCAAGACATACCCAAGACTGCATTTACCACGAGATATGGACTATACGAGTATACCGTTATGTCATTTGGATTGACTAACGCACCAGCTTATTTTATGAACCTGATGAACAAAGTGTTTATGGAGTTTTGGATAAGTTCGTCGTAGTGTTCATTGATGACATCCTAGTTTATTCAAAGAATGAAGAGGAGCATAAGGAACATTTGCGTTTGGTTTTGGAGAAATTAAGGGAACATCAGTTATACGCCAAGTTCAGCAAATGTGAGTTTTGGTTGAAGGAAGTTGGATTTCTCGGACACGTTATATCCGGAGAAGGAATAGCAGTTGACCCCACAAAGGTTGAGACCGTAACTAGTTGGGAAGCACCAACGACAGTTGGAGAGATTCGGAGTTTTCTTGGACTCGCAGGATACTACCGAAGATTCATTGAGAATTTCTCAAGGATTGCTAAGCCTATGACTGAATTGTTGAAGAAGGATAACAAATTCATATGGACTAAGGACTGTGAGGCAAGTTTTCAGGAGTTGAAGAAAAGATTGGTTACCTCACCAGTTTTGATATTGCCAGATCAGACTAAGGATTACGAGGTGTATTGCGACGCTTCACGTCGAGGACTTGGAGCAGTGCTTATGCAGGAAGGAAGAGTTGTTTCGTATGCTTCACGACAACTTAAGCCCCATGAGTTGAATTATGCCACTCATGATTTGGAGTTAGCAGCCGTTGTGCATGCCCTGAAGACGTGGAGACATTTTCTCATTGGAAATCATTGTGAAGTATATACGGATCACAAGAGTTTGAAGTACATCTTCACACAGAAGGAATTGAATCTCAGACAAAGGAGATGGTTAGAACTTATCAAGGATTATGATATGAGATTGCATTATCACCCCGGAAAGGCTAATGTCGTAGCAGACGCATTGAGCCGTAAGAGCCACGTCAATACCCTAATGATGGGAGGAATACCCAATGAGTTAGCCGAGGACCTTCGAGAGCTATGTTTGGAAATAGTTCCGAGAGGCTATGTAGCAACATTGGAGATTCAGTCGACACTGATGGACAAAATCAGAGAAGCCCAAAAGGCAGATAAGGAAGTTGCCTCTATAAAGGAGAAAATGGGCAAAGAAAAGGCTAAAGGATTTCGTGAGGATGAACACGATACCCTATGGTTTAAAGACTGTGTTTATGTGCCCAATAACCCAGAAATCAGGAAGTTGATTTTACAAGAAGCCCATGATTCACCCTATTCGATTCACCCAGGAAATACCAAGATGTATTTGGATTGAAGAACATTTTCTGGTGGACCGGAATGAAGAAGGATATTGCGGAGTATGTAGCTATTTGCGATGTATGTCAGAGAGTAAAGGCAGAACATCAGAAGCCAGCAGGATTGTTACAACCATTGCCGATACCCGAATGGAAGTGGGATAAACTAGGCATGGATTTCATCACAGGTTTGCCAAAGACCCGTTCAGGATATGACTCGATTTGGGTTATAGTCGACCGTTTAACCAAGGTAGCTCATTTCATTCCAGTCAAGACTACCTATAGCAGTGCTAAGTTGGCAAAGATATACATGACCAGAATTGTGTGTTTACACGGAGTTCCGAGGAGCATCGTATCAGATAGAGGAACCCAGTTTACCTCGAAATTTTGGAACCAGTTGCACGAGACATTGGGAACTAGATTGGAATTCAGTACAGCTTTCCACCCACAGACCGATGGACAGACTGAGAGAGTCAATCAGATTTTGGAAGATATGCTGAGAGCTTGTGCACTAGATTATGGATCAAGCTGGGACGAAAACTTACCGTATGCGGAGTTTTCTTATAACAATAGTTACCAAACCAGTTTGAAGATGGCCCCTTTCGAAGCTTTATACGGAAGGAGGTGCAGGACACCGTTATCATGGAACAAAGTTGGAGACCGTCAATTCTTTGGACCAGATTTGATTAAGGAGTCTGAACAGAAGGTTAAGTTGATTCGAGACAGGCTCAAGGTAGCCCAGTCCAGACAGAAGAGCTATGCCGATTCAAAGCGCAAAGCGATTGAGTATGAAGTTGGAGACAAAGTATATCTCAGAGTATCCCCGCTTCGAGGAGTTAAGCGTTTTGGAGTTAAAGGAAAGTTAGCACCCCGTTTCGTTGGACCGTATAAGATTCTGCAACGTATGGGAGAAGTTGCTTATAAGTTGGAATTGCCAGAAGGACTGACAGGAGTTCATGATGTATTCCATGTTTCTCAGTTGAAGAAATGCCACCCAGAGATAGCAGAGGTACTGTTAAGAGACACAGTGCCACTGGAAGCAATTCAGTTAAAGGATGACCTAACATATGAGGAAAAACCTGTTAAGATTCTCGATTATGCCAGCAGAGTTACCCGCAGCAAAGTTATCAAGTTTTGAAAGTTCAGTGGAGCCACCACACTGAGGATGAAGCCACCTGGGAAAGAGAGGAAGTTTTGCTCAAGGACCACCCTCACCTATTTTCTAGCCAACCCGAATCTCGAGGGCGAGATTCATCTTAAGGGGGGTAGGTTTGTAACATCCCAAATTTTCAATTTGGAATGTTATACATTAGGTCATCATGCATATCATATTTTTCTCGCATTTTCCGATCCTAGAAAATTTCACGCAACTCAAGGACCCTCGGAGAGAGTTGGAAGTTTCATTATTTTCAAATTTGGGATTTCTCAAATTTTGAAAATAGGATCATTTGGATTTATTTAAATATCTTCATAAAGTTTTCCTATAAAAATTTTGAGAGAGGGAATAATATGACTTTCCCAAATTTAGGAAAAAAATGAAGATTTAATAAATAAACCCATTTTGGTTTTTGCCGTAGTTTTATTTGCGTTTTATTTGCCTTAGGAAAAAATGCGTGTTTAAAAAAATTTGCATTTTAGGCCCCGAGTAAAGTTTATTTTGTTCGACTCATTTTTAGGAGTCGGGGAAAGTTTACTTTATTAATTTTGGAGTTCGTTTAGATTTTTTTCTGCGCGCGAGACCGTTTAAAAAAAAAAACCTGCAGCGCCTTGGGCCAAAGGCCCAAGCCGCCAAGCCACCGGCCGGCCAAGGCCAAGGCCATCGCGCGCACGCACCAGGCGCAAGGCGCCAGGGAGCCACTCCTTTTTCCTATTCCTAGTAGGATTCATCTACTTTCGTTTTTTTCTAGATCTTTTCCCTCTTTTGTTTCCTAATCCTAGATCTATTCCTAATCCTAATCTATTTCTTGTCCCCTACCCCAAGCAAAGACCCTCCCCTCCCCAATATAAATACCCAAGCACCCCCCCCTCTAAACCATCAAACCAACACCTCTCCTCTCCTCCGCCCCACACCCGCGCCGCCCCACACCCGCGCCGCCGCCCCACACCCGCGCCGCCGCCGCACCTTGCCCACGCCGCCGCCCTACGCCGACGCCGCCGGAGCCCCGCTCACCGGAGACCTCGCCAAGGTTGCCCCGCGCTACATCTATTCTTTTTCTCGGATCGTTTTCTTCTAATCGTTCCGATTCTTTTCTTCTCTAAACCGTTCCGGTTTTCTAGATCGGTTTTTCGTTCGGTTTTTCTTCTCCGAAACCCTAGATCGGATTTGTTTTCTTTTCCGATTTAGTTGCTTTGGACCGTTCGCCGGACCGTTCGTCCTAACGAACGTGATCACCGGATTCTTCTAGGTTAATGAACGTCTGTTCGTTTAACCGTTCGTCGTTCTCTTTTTCTCGTCGGATTTATTCCGCGATTCTTCCGATCGTGATTTCAGATCCGATCTTCTTTCTAGTCTATCTTCTTGCCCGTTTATCGGAATCAGGTGATTCAAGCGCCTGGAGTTTCGCCTCGAAACCGCCGTTCCGTCTAATCAACTTGAACAAGCTTTTGCTACAGTAAAATTTTGACCTAGTTTCAACTTGCTAGAACCGAGTTGTTTTTCTTCCGCCGTTTGTTTTTCGTTCTTTCTTTTGCAACCGGAGTTCTTAAGTTGAACTCTCTGGTTAGATCTTTTATTCGAGATTTCCCTGTGCATTAGATGAGTACTTATTGTATGATTGTTGTTTGTCTGCAATAGATTACCCGGATTGCGCCGCTTGTTACTTCGAATCCCTAGGACTCGCGGATCATCAGCAAGGCAAGTAACACTTGATCATATTTTTCTACAACCCATGTTTTATTGCATTAGATCAACCCTCAAACACTTGCATTGTTTAGGATCTAATTAAATTGTGGGATGGGAAGTAGAATTGAGGTAGTACCTATTACCTGTTACTTATGAAACCTTTGGGAGTTACTCTACGTTTGCTTATATTGCCATGCTATGCTAGTAGACGTGGATTGGGTGGGTGATATCCATGACAGATGTGAGATTGATAATTTTTAATGGTTATCTAAGGTGGCAACTTAAACACACATCTGGGTGGATTGAGGCACCTGATGTCTATCGGGACTTGCCTGTTTTTTTTCGGACCGCCACCCAGGCTCAAAGGGATCATAAGATCTTTCATGCTAGAAACTTTCGTGTGCAGCCACATGCTACTATGGGCTCTAGCATAGTTGACTAAGTTGTGCGAACTCTTACGGGGTGGACTAGCAGATGTAGGGGATGTAGGTGTACCGGTCTACCCCACATGTAAGGTGCTAGTGCTTCTGAAAGACTATGTCTTGGTCATCCGTTTCTCAAACACCATGTAGTGCGAGAAACCAAACGGAGGCGATCGAGTCATGTGGGAAAAGTGCGCAGCCTCTGCAGAGTAACAAACTAATCATGATTAGCCGTGTCCCCGGTTATGGACAACTTGAGTATCTAGTACTTGAATATCTTTGTGAATCTCAACATGTTACTTCTAATAAAAGCTATTGGGTTCTAATGAATACTTTTAATTGGGATTGAGGATGCTGTCAACCATTCTCAATGTTTAACAACCACCATGATAGTTAAACAAAATTATTCCTTTGATGTAGGGAAAAATTGGCTTTTCGCAAAACTGTAACCATAGAGCCTACCACCAGCCAAATATGCATGTAGTATAGGCTTATTGTTTCATTACTCTCTATGTGTTACTTTGCCAGCATATTCCATGTGCTGACCCGTTTTCGGGCTGCAACGTTAATGTTGCAGACTTTTCAGACGATGATTGAGGTGTGTTTAGGTCGTGGTTCTATACTCAGTGATGCCGATGGAGTTGATGGACTCACTTATCTTCCAAGCCTTCCGCTGTTATCGTTATTAGATGGCCTTAAGCCATATTTATTGTAATAAGTTTTTTTTAGCCATCGATGTAATAAGTGTGTGATTGCAACTCTGCTATAAAACCTCGATGTACTGTGTGGTGTCAGCATTACTGATCCAGGGATGACATCGTAGCACAGTAGACGTGATCCATTCGGGTCAGGTCGCTACATATGCACGAGTAGAACACAAGTGAGTTGTGGGCGATATAAGTCATACTGCCTACCAGCATGTCATACTTTGGTTCGGCGGCATTGTTGGACGAGACGACCCGGACCAACATTACGCGTACGCTTACGCGAGACTGATTCCCCCGACGTGCTTTGCACATAGGTGGCTTGCGGGCAACTGTCTCTCCAACTTTAGTTGAACCAAGTATGGCTACGCCCGGTCCTTGCGAAGGTTAAAATGGAGTCTATTTGACAAACTATCGTTGTGGTTTTGATGCGTAGGTGAGATTGGTTCTTGCTTAAGCCCGTAGCAGCCACGTAAAACTTGCAACAACAAAGTAGAGGACGTCTAACTTGTTTTTGCAGGGCATGTTGTGATGTGATATGGTCAAGACATGATGCTGAATTTTATTGTATGAGATGATCATGTTTTGTAACTGAGTTATCGGCAACTGGCAGGAGCCTTATGGTTGTCATTTTATTGTATGCAATGCAATCGCGATGTAGTGCTTTACTTTTATCACTAAGCGGTAGCGATAGTCATAGAAGCACTAGCTTGGCGAGACGACAACGATGCTACGATGGAGATCAAGGTGTCATGCCGGTGACGATGGTGATCACGACGGTGCTTCGGAGATGGAGATCACAAGCACAAGATGATGATGGTCATATCATATCACTTATATTGATTGCATGTGATGTTTATCCTTTTATGCATCTTATCTTGCTTTGATCGACAGTAGCATTATAAGATGATCTCTCACTAAATTATCAAGAAGTGTTCTCCCTGAGTATGCACCGTTGCGAAAGTTCTTCGTGCTGAGACACCACGTGATGATCGGGTGTGATAGGTTCTACGTTCAAATACAACGGGTGCAAAACAGTTGCACACGCGGAATACTCAGGTTACACTTGACGAGCCAAGCATATACAGATATGGCCTCGGAACATGGAGACCGAAAGGTCGAGCGTGAATCATATAGTAGATATGATCAACATAGTGATGTTCACCATTGAAAACTACTCCATCTCACGTGATGATCGGTTATGGTTTCGTTGATTTGGATCACGTAATCACTTAGAGGATTAGAGGGATGTCTATCAGAATGGTCCGGAGATAAAGTTTGATATATATGATAATAGTGTTTGGTCACCGGAAGGGTTCCGGAAATCACCGGAAGGGGTTTCGGATGTTTCCCGAAATGTTTGGGTACGAGAACACTTTATTTGGGCCAAAGGGGAAAGCCCACAAAGTTTTTGGAAAGCGCAAAAGGAAGTTTTGCGGAGTCCAGGGGCCAGACGCCAGGGTCCCTGGCGTCTGGGTCCAAACGCCGGGAACCCTGGCGCCTGGCCCTGGAGTCCGAGAAGGACTCTTGCCTTTCGGGTGAAACCGACTTTGTGGAGGCTTTTACTCCAAGTTTCGACCCCAGGGCTCAACATATAAATAGAGAGGCAGGGCTAGCACCAAAGACACATCAAGAAACACAAGTTGATCCACGTGATCTATTCCTTAGCCGTGTGCGGTGCCCCCAGCCACCATATTCCTCGATAATACTATAGCGGAGTTTAGGCGAAGCCCTGCTGCTGTAGTACATCAAGATCGTCACCACGCCATCGTGCTGACGGAACTCTTCCCCGACACTTTGCTGGATCGGAGTCCGGGGATCGTCATCGAGCTGAACGTGTGCTCGAACTCAGAGGTGCCGTAGTTTCGGTGCTTGATCGGTTGGATCGTGAAGACGTACGACTACTTCCTCTATGTTGTGTCAATGCTTCCGCAGTCGGTCTGCGTGGGTACATAGACAATACTCTTCCCTCTCGTTGCTATGCATCACATGATCTTGCGTGTGCATAGGAAATTTTTTGAAATTACTACGAAACCCAACATGTTTAAGACCATAATGGGCTTTGTGAAGTTTGTAGACATGATTAGGTTTCTTAGGATTGACAAAGCCGAGAGGTTGCTTAACATAAACTTCCTCCTCAATTTCACCATTTAGAAAAGCACTTTTAATGTCCATTTTGTACAAAGTGATATCATGGTGATTAGCTTAAGCAAGTAAGATGCGAATGGACTCAGGTCTAGCAACGGGAGAATATGTCTCACCATAGTCCATACCTTCGACTTGTGTGTACCCTTGGGTGACGAGACATGCTTTGTTGCGAACCACTTGTCCATCTTCATCTTGCTTGTTGTGAAACACCCATTTGGTACCGATGATGTTGTGGTTGTTGTCGGGCTTCTCGACCAATGTCCACACTCGATTTCTCTCAAAGTTGTGTAGCTCTTCATGCATAGCGTTTATCCAGTCCGGATCCTCCAATGCTTCTTCAACCTTCATAGGTTCAATGCTAGAGATGAATGAGTAATGTTCACAAAAGTTAGCCAAACGAGTTTTAGAGCGAGTGATTCTCCCGGTTTGGATATCATTGTAGATTTGCTCCACGGGATGATCTTTAGCAATTCTTGCTCGAACTCGTGAAAGCTTTTGCTCGGGTCTTGGTTGAACATCTTCTTCATCCTGTTCTTCTTCTTGGCCTTCTTCATTGTTAGCGTTGTCATTCTCTTGTCGTGGTGGAGAAAGAGGTTGTTGACGTTCGTCTTGGTGCACTTCCTCGTTTTCTTCATCTTGGTGTGTCCCACTTGTGGATGCTTCCGTATCAACTCTCGGTTCACCTTGTCGTGAGGTAGAAGCTTCCACTTGGACGGACGAGGTACTCTCCTTCATCTCCGTTGGACGAATCTTGCCAATAGACAAGTCTTGGATTGCTTCCGAGGGATCTTTGTCTCCTACATCAATTGGCAATTGCTCTACTTGCGAGCCGTTAGATTCATCAAACTTCACATCTACCGTTTCTTCAACCTTTCGGGTGAAATTGTTGTAGACACGGTATGTGTGAGAGTTTGAGCCATAACCAAGTAGGAAACCTTCATGAGACTTAGGAGCAAATTTAGAACGACGATGCTTATCAAGAATGTAGCACTTTGAGCCGAATACTCGAAAGTATCCAACTTGGGGTTTGTTACCGGTGAGGAGCTCGTATGCCGTCTTGCCGAGTAGCTTGTGAAGATACAAGCGATTTGTTGCATGACAAGCTGTCTCAACCGCTTACGCCCAAAAGTGTTTTGGCGTCTTGCACTCATCAAGCATCGTTCTTGCCATCTTGATAAGAGTCCAGTTCTTCCTCTCAATGACTCCATTTTGTTGAGGTGTGTACGTAGCCGAGAACTCATGTGAAATCCCTTCCTCATCAAGAAAGGCATCCACATTTGCGTTCTTGAACTCCGTTCTGTTGTCGCTCCGAACCTTCTTTATCTTCACGTCAAATTGATTTTGGGCCTTCCTAGCAAAGTTTTTGAAGATCTTTTGGACCTGCGATTTGTCATCAAGAAAGAACACCCACGTAAATCTTGAAAAATCACAAACTATGACTAGACCAAATGAGTTACCACCGAGACTCTTATAGGCATTTGGACCAAAGAGATCCATGTGAAGTAGCTCAAGTGGTCTTCTTGTGGTCATGATGTTCTTAGAGAAATGACTTCCTCCAACTTGTTTCCCTGCTTGACAAGCACTACAAAGTCTATCCTTGTCAAATATGACATCGTTAACGCAAAGGATATGATTTCCTTAGTGAGTTTGTCAAGGTTTCGCATGCCCACATGGCCTAGTCTTCTATGCCACAACCAGCCTTTAGAAGATTTAGCAATTAAGCAAGTTCTAGGTTGAGCCTTTTTAGTGAAATCAACAATGTAAAGATCTCCTCTACGTATACCGGTAAAGACCATTTTATGATTATCTCTACGAAACACTTGGCAGTCTATTTCAGTAAATAGGACATTGAAACCGAAATCAGCAAGTCTAGATACTGAAAGTAAGTTGTAGCCAAGAGATTCAATGAGCATGACATTTTGTATGGAGCTATCATGTGAGATGGCCACTGTCGGTGTCAAAACCGGCAGATCTCGGGTAGGGGGTCCCGAACTGTGCGTCTAGGCGGATGGTAACAGGAGACAAGGGACACAAAGTTTTACCCAAGTTTGGGCCCTCTTGATGGAGGTAAAACCCTATGTCCTGCTTGATTAATATTCATGATATGGGTAGTACAAGAGTAGATCTACCACGAGATCAAGGAGGCTAAACCCTAGAAGCTAGCCTATTGTATGATTGTTGTATGTTGTCCTACGGACTAAAACCCTCCGGTTTATATAGACATCGAAGAGGGTTAGGGTTACACAAAGTCGGTTACAATGGTAGGGGATCTAAATATCCGAATCGCCAAGCTTGCCTTCCACGCCAAGGAAAGTCCCATCTGGACACGGGACGAAGTCTTCAATCTTGCATCTTCATAGTCCAGGAGTCCGGCTGATGGTATAGGTACGCGCAGAAATTCTGACGTGGCCACATGCCAAGACACCAGCCTCCTCCTTGGTTATACCAGAGAAAACCACGGGATGTGTATCAACAAGAGATAGTAAAAAAGGTTTACGCAGGGTCTTAATATGAAAAGAATCCTTGGAGCGGGTCCCTGCTGCACGTCCGCGCCTGTGTCTCCGTTGTGCCGTATCCTGGACGGGCGCAACACGATATTCATCTGTAAAAGAGAGGAACTAAGTCGAAAAAAGTTTGTGCCGAACAGAAGTTATAATAAATAAACAAAGTATAAATTGAAATGGGTAAAATTGAGCTTGATTGTCTCTTATTTTCTATGTGTGGAGCCCCTAGAGCAGGGGTATACAGCTATTAACCCTTTATCAATGATATTTTTCTGTCGGACTCGTCTAGCCGTGTCCGTGGTCTTAATGACCTGTATAGATGTTTTGGCTGGTGAAGCCGTTTTATTGTGGGGCTGTTAAGGCGGCCGCACAATCTTCCGCGTGGTGGGGGGGGGCGCACTCCATGCTTCCCCTTTAATGAGATGATGCCTCATGGACCGGGCATCTTAAGCGTGAGAGATGCGTAATGTGGTATTGCGTTAAAGCGGGCGAAAGCTTCGCGTCCCAGCAGTGCTTGATAGCGACTTGAGAATGGGACAATGTGGAAAGTTAGCTTTTCGCGGCAGAAGTTATCGGTGGAGCCGAATATAACTTCAAGCCGGAGAAAACCCATGCAATGGGTATCCGGACCTGGCGTTACCCCTTGAAAGGAGGTTTTGCTGTGGCGAATTCTTGTTGGGTCTATCCCCATGTGGCGGATTGTGTCCTGATATATCAGGTTTAGACCGCTGCCGCCGTCCATCAGGACATTTGTAAACTGGAGTCCGCCAATTATTGGATCGAGCCAAGGCAGTCCAGCCTGCATTCCTGATACTTCTAGAATAATCCACATGATCGAAGATGATTGGTTTTGACAACCAGTGGCAAGATTCGTTTGGGATAGGCCGCATGGCGCGTACCTTTATGGGTGCCGCACGTTTTGTTATGTGAAGTAAGTTTACTGTTTTTACTTCTTGTGAAAAATTCTTTTGTTTCCTGGTGCTCTACTTTTGGGGTTCGTCGTCGTCTTCGCTTGGTGTGTCGAGCCCCTTGTGTTTGGCGTTGAGTCTGCCAGATTGTTTGAAGACCCAACAATCTCTATGGGTATGGTTAGCAGGCTTGCCGGGAGTACTGTGTATTTGACATATCCTGTCCAAGATTTTGTTTATGTTGGATAGCTCGTCCCTGTTATCCTGGAGGGGCGGCTTTTTTTGACTCTGCCATGAGCTTTTGAATCCGGCGTTGACTGCCATGCTCTTCGGACTGTTTTCCTTAGTCCGGCAACGATCCTTATTGCGTCGCGGTTTTCCGTTTCCATCCCTAGTTTCGGATGTACTTGGGTCGCTGGTGCTACATCTTGCTAACCAGCTGTCCTCTCTGTGCAAAAGCGGGTCATGAGGCTTGTTAATGCGGCCATTGTTCTTGGCTTTTCTTGGGTGAGGTGTCTGGCGAGCCATTCGTCTCGAACGTTATTCCTAAAAGCTGCTAAAGCTTCGGCGTCCGGACAGTCAACTATCTGATTCTTTTTAGTAAGAAATCTGTTCCAGAATTGCCGAGCTGACTCTCCGGGCTGTTGAGTTATGTGACTGAGATCGTCTGCATCCGGAGGGCGGACATAGGTCCCTTGAAAATTTGCTCGGAAAGCGCCCTCGAGCTCTTCCCAACTTCCAATTGTGTTTTCAGGAAGGCTTTTAAGCCAATGCCGGGCTGGCCCTTTAAGCTTGAGGGGTAAGTATTTTATGGCGTGGAGGTCATCTCCTCTAGCCATATGTATGTGGAGGATATAATCCTCGATCCAGACTCCAGGGTCTGTTGTTCCGTCGTATGCCTCTATGTTTACGGGTTTGAATCCTGCTGGAAATTCATAATCCAGGACCTCATCGGTGAACCATAGGGGGTGTGCGGCACCCCTGTATTTGGGTGTGTCGTGATGTTCGGATACTGCTTTTGTTGCATTGCTTACGAGAGCTTGCTTTCTTGGCCCATAAATAGACCTGGCTAGGCCATCTTTTTTGATGTGAATCCTTGAGTGGGTCGCATGCCGGCTTGAGTGCAGCGCCGCTTGTCGCTTTATGCTAGCCATGGGATCGTCTATCCAACCGGGTGGCTTTCTTACTTTTTGTATGCGAGGGCTGTAAGTCCTCTTCGTCGAATTCAGGCACTAGCTTTCGCTTCGGATAGCTTTTAGTGTGGCGACTGCCACCGTATTTGTCTGCGGTATTGATTACTTTGCTCCATCTGATTCTGAGTGCATCTTCCGCAGTTTTTAGCTTCCGCTTCTGCTTTTTCAGGCTGCGTGCGGTTGCAACGAGCCTTTTGTGGAGGTTCTTCTGCTCCGTGGGCTTATTCGGCGTAAGGTCGTCCGGAATGCCGTTTTTGCCGGGGACGGGTTGTTCGGTTTCTTTATCCGAGTTTCCCTGTTCGAACGGTTGCTCTAAGGCATGCTCGTCGTCTGCCGGCTCATCCTGCTCTATGGCTGGGTCTGTATCGAGGCGGGGCTTGGAGCGGCATTTACGGCGTCGCTTTGATTGCTTTTCGAGAGATCGGTCCCTGGTTGCATCCCCGTGTTCCTTGTTGTCACTTCCTTTAGGTGTATCCACCATGTACACATCATGAGATGAGGTGGCTGTCCAATGCCCTATAGGTGTTGGTTCATATGCGTCTCCTGCATCGTCCTCCATACCGTCGATGTCTTCGGAGTCGAAATTGAGCACGTCATTTAAATTATTGACGGTGGCTACCAAATGGGTGGTGGGTGGGCTTTGAATTTCTTCATCGTCCGTATCCCAACCTTGCTGACCGTAGTCCAGCCAGGGCTCTCTTGATAAAGAGAGAGACTTTAGTGATTTCAGAATGTCGCCGAAGGGCGAGTGCTCAAAGATGTCCGCGGCGGTGAACTCCATGATCGGCGCCCAATCAGATTCGATCGGCAAGCGCGTGGAGGGCTCGGAGTCTGGAGAGGAATCCAGCCCCTCGGAGTCATGGGCCTTGCGGAGTGCGGGGCTGATGTTCGGCTCGATCGCCTTTGAGATCGCAGCCCCCGAGGCGGCGTCCAACCACTCATCCTCGATCGGCGCAGTAGGCTCCAAATTAAGGGTCAGAACCGATGCGTGTGCGGCCCCCAGGGCACTGTTCGGCGGCAGAGCTAGATCATGCCCAACGTTACAGTGCGGCGCGCTCGGCTGTGGCTCGAAACCATCAAAGATCAAGTCCCCGCGGACGTCAGCCGTGTAGTTTAAACTTCCAAACCTGACCTGGTGCCAGGGTGTAGCTTTCGATCTGCTCCAGATGGCCAAGTGAATTGACCCGCAGTGCGAAGCCGCCGAAGACGAAGATCTGTCCGGGGAGAAAAGTCTCACCCTGGACTGCATCGTTGTTGATGATCGAAGGAACCATCGGGCCTAAAAGCGACGGCACAGAGGAAATCTCAATGAAAGCACCAATGTCGGTGTCAAAACCGGCGGATCTCAGGTAGGGGGGGTCCCGAACTGTGCGTCTAGGCGGATGGTAACAGGAGACAAGGGACACGAAGTTTTACCCAGGTTCGGGCCCTCTTGATGGAGGTAAAACCCTATGTCCTGCTTGATTAATATTGATGATATGGGTAGTACAAGAGTAGATCTACCACGAGATCAAGGAGGCTAAACCCTAGAAGCTAGCCTATGGTATGATTGTTGTATGTTGTCCTACGGACTAAAACCCTCCGGTTTATATAGACACCGAAGAGGGTTAGGGTTACACAAAGTCGGTTACAATGGTAGGAGATCTAAATATCCGCATCGCCAAGCTTGCCTTCCACGCCAAGGAAAGTCCCATCCGGACACGGGATGAAGTCTTCAATCTTGCATCTTCATAGTCCAGGAGTCCGGCTGATGGTATAGTCCGGCCATCCGGACACCCCCTAATCCAGGACTCCCTCAGCCACCTTACCAAGGCCAACCACCTTACCCTTTGAATTGTCACCAAAAGTGACATACTTTCGAGGGCTGTCGTTTCCAGCAAGCTCACGGAACATGTCTTTATCTCCGGTCATATGATCAGTACATCCACTATCAAGGACCCATTCCTTTCCTCCAGCCATGTAGCCGCGAAGATTTGCCATAAGACCAAAGTGTCTCATCACATCATCGAGATCATAGTCTATCATCATTTTCATCATAGTATCCATGTTCAACATCATTTTGTGATTGATCAATTCCTAGAGAGGGTAATTCATTAGACAAATGATCATCACAATGGTCACCTTTATGAATTCTAATAGCTTCGGATATGATATCGCTAATGATCCCAACATTTCCTATGGCACACATGAGATTGGTAAGCTCAAATAGACAATCACCAAAGCTAGGATGACTAGATTTCATCTTACTCAAAGCAATAGATTTATGGAGAATTTCGTCTAAATTTTTCAAGGAATAATCCGGAAATCGTTCCTCAAGGAATTTCCATATAGTATAGGCACAATCAAGAGTAGGCAAACTAGCAATCAAATTTTTGGGCAATCCTCTTATATGATAAGATTGATGGTTCTAAGATTGTGAATCATGTTAAGATCCTCTTCGGGTGTAGGATGCAAGGGATCAATATGAGGTGCACAAGGGTTAGCAATGTACTTGTTCAAGTGATATTCATTGAAATCTCAAGCATTTCATTTTTCCACTCATGAAAATATTCTCCATCAAGAATAGGCACTCTATGTCTAAGACTCCCCAAAGTAGACACATCCATCTTCCTCCAAAGGTGTTTAAACCAAGGCAATGGAGACCAAAGCTCTGATACCAATTGAAAGGATCGAGAAAAGGTGTCTAGAGGGGGGTGATTAGACACTAAGTACCAAAAGTTGCAGTTTTTTAATTTCCTTAAGTTGAAGTGGAGTTTTGGCACAAGTTTAACAAACAGAATATATATCAAGCAAGCATGCAAAGAGTATATGAGCAGCGGGAAGTAAAGCATGCAACTTGCAAGAATGTAAGGGGAAGGGTTTGGAGAATTCAAACGCAATTGGAGACACGGATGTTTTTGTCATGGTTCCGATAGGTGGTGCTATCGTACATCCACATTGATGGAAACTTCAACCCACGAAGGGTAACGGTTGCGCGAGTCCACAGAGGGCTCCACCCATGAAGGGTCCACGAAGAAGCAACCTTGTCTATTCCATCATGGCCATCGCCCACGAAGGACTTGCCTCACTAGCGGTAGATATTCACGAAGTAGGCGATCTCCTTGCCCTTACAAACTCCTTGGTTCAACTCCACAATCTTGTCGGAGGCTCCCAAGTGACACCTAGCCAATCTAGGAGACACCACTCTCCAAGAAGTAACAAATGGTGTGTTGATGATGAACGCCTTTCTCTTGTGCTTCAAATGATAGTCTCCCCAACACTCAACTCTCTCTCACAGGATTTGGATTTGGTGGAAAGAAGATTTGAGTGGAAAGAAAATTGGGGAAGGCTAGAGATCAAGATTCATATGATGGGAATGGAATATCTTGGCCTCAGCACATGAGTACGTGGTTCTCTCTCAGAAAATGTGTATTGGAAGTGTAGATATGTTCTGATGGCTCTCTCCACAAATGAAGAGTGGGTGGAGGGGTATATATAGCCTCCACACAAAATCTAACCGTTACACACAATTTACCAATCTCGGTGAGACTAAATTGAGAAACTCGGTCGGACCGATTTAGTAAACCTAGTGACTTTAGGATTTTCGGTGGGACTGAGATGCAACTCGGTAGGACCGATATGGTTAGGGTTAGGGCATAACGTAATCTCGGTGAGACCAATTAAACAAACTCGGTGGGACCGATTTTGGTAATAAGCTAACCAGAGAGTTGGTCAGGCAAACTCGGTGAGACCGATTACACAACCTCGGTGGAACCGATTTTGGTAATAAGCTGACCAGAGAGTTTGCATTGTAGTCTCGGTAGTACCGATTGCTCAACCTCGGTGAGACCGATTTTGGTAATGGACATACACAGAGAAATTACAATCCCATCTCAGTGGGACCAAGATCCCTATCGGTGAAACCGATTTGCCTAGGGTTTGTGGCAGTGGCTATGACATCTGAACTCGGTGGCGCCGGATAGAAAGAATCGGTGGGGCCGAGTTTGACTTTTGGTTTAGGTCATATGTGGATGTGGTAAGGTAGTTGAGGGTTTTGGAGCATATCACTAAGCACTTTGAGCAAGCAAGCCATTACGCAACACCTCATCTCCTCTTGATAGTATTGGCTTTTCCTATAGACTCAATGTGATCTTGGATCACTAAAATAGAAAATGTAGAGTCTTGTACTTGAAGCTTGAGCCAATCCTTTGTCCTTAGCATCTTGAAGGGGTTCCACATCCTTTAGTCCATGCCACTTAATTTGTTAAACTTGTCTGAAACATACTAGGTAAAAGTATTAGTCCAACAAGAGATATGTTGTCATTAATTATCAAAATCACCCAGGGAGCACTTGTGCTTTCAGTTTGTGAGTGTACAAAGGTTCTATAAGTCGATGAGGAGTTTGATATTTATAGTAAAAGTAGACCCCTAAAAATGAATGTCTTCGGCTGAAGACTTTGGTTCTCTTGAAGATTTTGAAAGTGAAGAAATTGGTGTGACCATGAAGACTTGGATATTCATGAGAGGACTATGAAGCGTGAAGACTTCTGTTTTCGTAGTTTCATTTTTCTTCTTCTTGAATCATAGGAAACACCTGTAACACCCTCGATGCGGCTATATCTCCCACGTGTCGAGGCACGACTTAGAGGCATAACCGCATTGAAAGCAATGTCGCAAGTAAGATAATATTCACAACATCCCATGTAATATAAATAATAAAGGGGAGATATAGCCGCATCGAGGGCGTTAGAAGTTAGTATCAGAGCCAGCTTGGGTGGGTGGGAAGATCCACTACCACCTTTTCTCTTCTGATACGACTGACGGAACGGAGGAGGAGGAAGCCAATACTTCTGCTGCTTGGCCACTTGAGTAGAGGAAGACGAAGTAGCATCTCGAACTTGCTTCTTGGAAGCATCACACCTCAGTTGAGCAGCCTCTTGCTTCAATGCCATGTTGTAGAACTCATCGTACCTCAAGGGCTCAAAAAGAACAAGAGCTAGCTGGATTTCTTCTCTGAGACCACCCCTGAACTGATATATCATGCTCTTCTCATCAAGTACGTCCTGCTTGGCAAAGCGGGCGAGCTTCTGGAACAACTTGTTGTAGTCATAGACAGACAAAGAGCCTTGCTTCAGGTTGCGGAATTCCTCACGCTTGCTTTCCACCACGCTCTGAGGGATATGGTGAGCTCTGAAATCTTGACGGAATTCATCCCGGGTAATCACACGTCCACCTTTGGAATCCTTGTACTGCTGGAACCATTCTGCAGCTTGGTCTTTAAGTTGGAAGGAAGTGAACTTGACAAAGTCCTCAGGCCTGACGTTACTGCACTCGAAATGCTTGCACAGATCCACGAGCCAATCGTCAGCATCAGTTGCCTCAACACAATTGCTAAAAGTCTTTGGCCCGTTAGCAAGGAACTGGTTGAGTGTAGCAAAGTGATTCTGATTGTTGCCTTGGTTGCCTTGATTCGCTTGATTGCGCTCTTGAAGAATTTGCATGATCAACTGCGTGTTTGCATTGGTTGCGGCCATCACGGCTTGCCATGCCTCCGGAGGAGGGGGAGGTGGTGGCGGATCTTGATTGTGCTTCTGATTGGTGCTTTTAGCGGGAGCCATCCTGAAGAGGTTGACCACCGGAGGAGGACGAAGCGCCGGAATGCAAAACGGACAATGGGGAAAAAGCTCGAATGCATGATATGAACACGCATGCAAATGCAATGCACATGATGACATGATATGAGATGCATGACAACGATAACAACACACGGAGACAAAGACCCGAATCCAAGAAAATAAAATAACTTAACGCCGGAAATGGCAAGAGTTGGAATACATATTGGGTAAATCATATCCGGGGTGTTACAACACCGTACTATTAAAGGGGGTCGAGGTAATACTAAGGAAACTGATTTCCATGTGATGATCATCTCAAAATCCTACACATACCAAATCCTTCGAGTGAAGCCATTGGAAATCTCATATCAGTTCAGTCAATTTCTTCAGTGACAGACACGAAGATCTTCTGGTCTCTGAGGAATTTGTTCTTACTAAGGAGTTAGGAATTCGCCAATGCGAATTGCCTACACAGTGAAGAACATGATAGCCCTGAGGATTTGAAACCTCAAATCCGGCCGTTGATGTGCCACACGCCAGCTGTCCAAAATATCCTACCACCTAACGGTCATATCATTGAAGGGCATTTATGTCTTATCATGCCGGGCTGCTCCCTAGGCTATAAATAGTCGCCCCCTAGAACCACTAGCTGGTTGGCTGCTCTAAGAGAAACTGACACTTGTCATTTGATAGCATCCCATCCTCCGAGGACTTTGAGCGAAAATCATCAAGTGAGGAAAACCCAAATCCCAAACCCAAACCTACAAACCCAAAGTGATTGAGCATCACTGAAGAGATTGTTCTTGTGTGGAACCGACGCTTGTTACCTTTGAGGACTGTGTATCCTCCAGACGGTTAGGCTTCCTGGTCTGAGCATCCAAGAGGAATTGTGGATTGCCGACTGACCTAGTCTGTGAAGGTTTGGAAGTCACTTGTGAAGACTTACCACTACTGTTGGGCGAGGTCTGTGTGATCTTAGCTCAAGGAGATTATGGTGAGGATTGTGTGTCCTCGAGTTTAAATACTCAGCCGCTCCAACCAGACGTACAACTATCACAACAGTTGGAACTGGTCTACCAAAATCATTATCTTTACCAAGCCTACTGGTTCTATTTCCTCAACCCCTTCATTTCCTCAGTTATGTGTTGATGAACCCGATCATTATTGTTTGAAGACTTTGACTGAAGACTTCCTCTAATTCCTCAATCCTATTTCTTCAGTCAGTTTGTCTTCGTCCTGCTTATCCTGTGTTTATGCTTTTTGTACTCTGTGTTTGTCTTTTATTTCATAATGATGACTATGTTGTTGCTCTGTTATGCTTATACCTGAGTACTTATTCTGCTGCAAGTAGTTCTTTGCTTAGGAATTTCCTCACCCTGAAATTCCTTAGTGAAGAATTCATAAAAATCGCCTATTCACCCCCCCCCCTCTAGTCGACGTAACGCACTTTCAATGACCATACTCAAATTATCATCACAGAAGTGTCCACTTTCATGACGATAAATGGTGCGCCATGAAAGTGTTTTCGTCAAGGGTAACCGACACATGGCATCCATCATAATGGGTCGTCGTTAAGCTATCGGGTGTAGGTTTGGATATGATATCCTATTAACAGCTCGGACCAATGGGGATTTTCCACGTGTAAAATTATCATTGGCCGAAGGAACCATGTGTCAGCTGGTTGTCACGACAGGTGTCATTCATCCAATGGACGAGACGGGACTACAAAAAATGATACCTGGCATGGCCCAAAAGTAGCCCATTTAGGTTAAAAAGGCCGCCCAATCAAAGGCCCATAAGATTTACTTAGGTACCAGTGGGCCGGCCCACTAACAGCCTGCTTAAACATGGGCCATTTACGACCCACTGCTAGATCAGGCCCATTAATTGTTCGCTTGGTCTTTGGGCCCATTACGGATCACTGAGTTTTAGGCCTGTTAGGGGATCAATAAAGAAATGGGCCCAATTCAGCTAGGTGTGTCTTTTGACCTAGTAATGGCCCGTGCTGCACATGGGCCATATATGGTCCGACTAGACATTCGGCCCATGAACGGCTCGTGATATCAGTGGCAGCATTTCAGCTCAACCTAACTTTGGGCATGTTAAATGCCTGTCGTACAATTCGTCTCGTTGGTGCCTAATCTAAGCTTCTGGCCTATTAAAGGCCAATGATATGATTGTGCCAACCAAGGCCTGATATATGTTTCGGCCTAATAACGACCCGTCATGTGGAAAAAGAGGCGTTTTATTAGAGCATCTCTAGCAGGCGCGGGAAAGCCCGGCGCCAAAGGAAACCGCGCACGCGTGAAAAGGCGTCAATGCGCATGGCCATTTTAGCGTGCGGCGTCGAGCGCGCTCTAGAAAAACCCGCACGCGAGCGCCTGCCAACCACCGTCTCTGTTGCCTCTCTCTCCCTTCTTCCTTGCCTCTGTCGGTGCCTCGCCGATGTTGCGCCCTTTCTTCCTCGCATCCAGCGCCCCACCGCCGCCTCCAGCACCTTCTCCCCCGCCACCGCCATGCCGCCGCGCACCCGGAGCAGCTCTGGCAACTGCGGTGTCTGTGCTTGCCCCTTCGGTGTGTATTACATTGACATCCGCTTCGGTGATACATGCCTCGGCCTTGGGATGTTCAAGACCACCCACAAGGCCGCCCACGTGTACGACACGGTGACATGGCGCCTCGGGAGGCCACAGTCGCAGATGAATTTAACGGACAAACGGGCGCGCTAGCAGGCGCAAGACCTCGCCCCTCCGTCGCGGCTAATCACCATGGAAGACCGCCACATCCAGCGGAGGCGGGAACGCCGCCTCCTCATCACCAAGGCGGATGAGCACGCCATGGCGGCATGGCGCAAGCACTTCCCGGAGGATGTCACCGTTGGGAACGAGTTCTGTGCGTAGAGGAGGGCACAGCGAGCCGCGAATTAGGTGGACAGGCGTGAGCGGAAGGCACTGGCAGAAGCCTAGTGCGAACTGGCATCTGCGTCGACCAGGGACGACAATGATCCTTGATGGGAAGACGTGTTTCTGTCGTCGGACTATACCACCGAGGAGGACGAGGAGTAGTTTTATCTAGTTTGTCGTCGATGCGTTTTATCAACTATATTTTCATCATACTATCATTTTCATTTGTATCGTATGGACTACATGGGGTGTTGGGCTTGCACTATGCTATGAGTTTATATCTATGTGTTATTTCCCATTTTTCGTATCTATTGCATCGTAGTATCGGCCGCTCGTGTGCTGGATTTGCAGCCCCTACTGGAGCTATGGCGGCGCATCATATTTTACCGTGTCTATTGAAGCAAATGCCCTCCTGCGCGTAAAAATGCTATTTCCGCGCTTATAATTATTTTAGTGCGCCGCACAACACCACGCATGTTGGAGATGCTCTTACCACTACACTAGCCAACCACTACCTCCATTGAGACAGGTTTTTTTGCTCGGGCCTGTGCATTTAACGTCCTAGAAAACAGGTCGCGTTCACATGAATGTGGTGACTAGTGTGGTACGTCGGACTGGCTCGCAACGGTGACCGAGACGACTGTCGTGGGAATGATTTCGACAATAATAAGGGATAGGGTAAAGGAGCATGATCTATCGAGATGCATATGGGTGACATAGTGGTTTTAGTGAGTTCGGGGCTCTCACGGTGGAGATAACAGCCCTACGTCTCGTGCTCGGGAGAGGCTTTGTTTTATCTGAGTATGTATCCGGAGATTACAATGTGAGAGAAAGAGAGAGAGGAATGGATCCCCATGCCTGAGCTAAGTCCTGAGACTAATGGCGAGAGAGAGCCAGGGGAGTAATGAGAGAAGAAAAAGCCCCCCATGTCTAGTGGTGGGGGTGGCTTATATAGAGTGCGCCACCTCCCCACCTCTTATGTTACAAAGTGGGGCGTTAATGCCATGACTTAGCCTACTACTAAGATGATGCTTCGAGTGCCTTGTGGGCTGTTGGTCTTCGCAAATCCGAGTGAGATCAGGTGTTCCAAGTGGAATGAGTCCGTCGAGTGGAGTGCTATGCTCCTAGTGGTTGTTGCCGTCTGAGTGACTTGATGGTCATCCAAGTGGATGGTTTGTCGATTGTCTGAGTGATGTTGGGGGCCCATATGATATGTGTACCTCGTGCTTTCTGATCTTTGACCATTCATGGGCCTACTTGTTATGTATGTCCCCAACATTAGCCCCTGAATCGGTTGTGATTTTGCAGAACGAGTTTGTAAAAGACACAATTTGGCCCGAGTGATTACGGAAATACTCGGTTCCCATCATCGTGCTTTCATACAACAAAGGTTTGAACAAAATCTCAATTTCTTCTGGCACTATGCTTCCCGACTGATCTGGCATAAGTACCCACGAGGAGTAACTTGGTGACATTGGTTCATCTCTCAGAAGAGGTTAACTAATGATCAGAGTACGGGTGTCTCATTAAATCCAGGCAACAAGATTGACGCATGGACTATTCTCTCGGAGAGATGCCATTCTTATCCCGGGGGAACGTCAATACGAGTCGGTTCTAGATCCAAACTTATGAGTTTCACGTTTTGAGTCTTAGAAGAAGGCTCAAAACAGGTCCACGGAGGAGCGTTAAACTCACCTTATAGCAATTTTTTGGTAGTCGACGGGAGCCTTAGAACTTGTTTGTTTATTGTTCGTCACTCGGAGTAGTCAGGCCATACCGAGTGGAGATTACTCCAGTGGGGGCATGCTAAGTGCACCCACTGGGTGTAGTCCCCGAGACCGCTGTCGACTGCGGGCAGTCGGTGGGGGTCTGAGAGAATTAAAAATCTTCTTAGCTGGTACTGATTGAACTTGTTCCTCTCCGACTCGGCGGTCGACTAGTACTTGAGGATCGGGTATTGGTCTAGCTTGTTCCTCCTTGACTCGGAAGTCGAGCAGTACTTGAGTAATCGGCAGCTGGTCTTGCCCAAGCAAAATGTTTCTTTTTGAGTTCTCTTCCAGTGAAGAAACGTTGAGAGCACCCACTGGGTGTAGTCCCCGAGAGTCTGTTGGACTAGATGAGTCTGGCAGAGGGTTTAAGTCTCCTGGTAAACCTCCATGCGGTCGGCACGCTAAATATTTTTTAGTCTGAAATTGAGTCAATCGGATGGACTTTCAAGCGCTTGGCATGGTAAATAAGCTCTGCTTGGAGTTGAGTCGGTCGGACTGATCTTCATGCACTTGGCACGGTAAACAAATTCAACTTGGAACTGGATCAATCAAGTGAATCTTTGTGACTCGGTACGATGAATGAATTTTGCCTTGAAACTGTCGTGGGAATGAGTCTGACAGTAGAAAATAGCTGGACACTCAAGGGAGTAAATGTTTGTAAGAGTACATTGTATCTGTAGAGGAGCTTTGTTCTCACCCTTTTGCATGAAAGGGGTATTTGTTCGAGTGGACGTGCTTCCCGACTTACCGGGGTATGTTGACTGCAAGGAAGAACTTGGTGGCACTCGTATGTCTCCTGGGGGAGATAGACTAGTGGTCCGATTTGGACATGCCAAGAAACCCGAGTGGCGATGCTAGTGTGTCGGCTGACTCTCCGGAGAGAGGTCACTCATTATCCCGGGGGAACACCAGTACATGGCATCTCTAAGTCCAAGTTTGTGAAACTGACGCCTTGGAGCCTAGAATAAGGGTAAGTGTATCCGTAGAGGAGCGTTGTTTTCACCCTTTTGCAGCCCTGAAGATGACTCCACGTAATTATTTGGGTGATCGTCCAAGTGGACGGTGCTACCCATATAGATCTTCGGTGGACCAAGCATGCATGGTCAGAAAAATATTCGTGATGTGATCAACAGGTTCATCAAATGGTCATAACCCCTGAGGGCGGCATCGTGCCCAGCCCCCGAGTGATGCTCGAAAGAGGTAAGATTGCTACAGAGTGCGATATGAGGTTTGATCATATGAGTAACTTAGTCGTTCTCGTGTTGGGGTGTAGTGGTGGATACATGTCCAACTGATGGTGACACCCGGGGCGGACGAGGGGCGAGGATGTGTACAGTCGAGTGACGACGCGCGAGGCGGCTGAGTGGTGAAGACGTGCCCAACCGAGTGGCGACTCGTGGGGAGGCCGAGTGGTGAAGACGTGCACAACCGAGTGGCGACGCGTGGGCGGCCGAGTGGTGAAGACATGCACAACCGAGTGGCGATGCGCGGGGCGGCCGAGTGGTGAAGACGTGCACTGAGAGGCGACATGCGGGGCGGCCTAGTGGTGAAGACTTGCACTACCAAGTGGTGACGCGCGGGGCGGCCGAGTGGCTAAGACATGCACAACTGAGTGGCGACGCGCGGGGCGGCCGAGTGATGATGTGTGAGGTGGCTGAGTGAAGGACTACATGTCCACCCAAGTGGCGACACATGGTCCTCGAAGGAGTTAGCTAGATGCTTTCAAAGATGATGCAGTGACGAGGTCGGTGTAGCATGGTTGCGGTGCAACAAGACTAGCGCGACAACTGAGTCTGAGTAGGAATGAAGATGGCATGCAGAGCGTCACTGATCATGTAACTAGTCAAAGTAGCGGATCTGACTGCACTCGTTGAAGTGAAGGATCCGACTGGTGATGAAGTACTCGACCACTCAGGAGAATGCGATTCTGAATGAGCTGCAGCCCCAAAGTACGGGGTAGCCCCCGAGCGTACTACAGACTTTCAAGATGCAATTGTCGGAATATGAGAAATATAGTTTTGAATGGATAAATTGTAATTCACCGAGTCTGACTTGGGTAAAGGTGAGGAGGAGCTTCCGAGTGATGCTCGAAAGAGGCAAACTCACAAAGGAGTGAAGTGGGCAGTTTGATTACAAAAGTGACTTATCTGTCTCATGCTCAACGAGACGATGAGGCCTATGTCGTTGACACGATGAAGAGGACTCCATGGAGGGGTTCGCCAGATGTGCTTGAAATCAACAGAGTGGCAAGGTCGGTATTGCGGTGCGCTAGGACTGGTCGGTAACCGAGTCCGAGTAGCGATGAAGTTGGCGCATAGAGCCGTCGAGTGATCGTGTAACTTGTGTAAGAAAAATAGCACAAGCCAACGTAATAATTTCTCAAGAAAATTTGATGCATGCTGAAATGATTTGTGTAAATAACACCCATAGACACCCGCTGGGTGTGCAAGGGGTTTGCTAGTTTATAACCAGCAAGAGTCCAAAAGAGTGAAGTATCTGATCAAACTTGGCGAAGTGAAGGATCGAACCAGAGGTGTTGTAGTGTTACTCAAATAAAATGGAAGTGCAGTGTTCCAACTGAGTTGCAGCCCCCGAGGACCGATGCAAACTTGAAAATGAAGAACACATGGTGCTCGTGAATGATGTATGGTAAAAATGGAAGTTGGACTCGGGAGTCAAATAACAAATACTAAGCAAGCATGTGAAAATAAGCAACCGAGCGTAGAGGTACACTTGGTGGCGTTGCCTCCGAGTGAACATGATGTGTGTATTACAGTATACTCGGGAACACGGAAATAACATAATGTAGTGCATGTAGAATGACCTAGCTGTTTGAAGGTGCGCGAGTGGCTGAGTGGTGAAGATGTGTTCAACTGATGGCGATGCGCGGGGCAGCTGATTGATGTAGATGTGTCTCACCGAATGGCGACGCGCGGGGCACTGAGTGGTGATGAGGTGACCAACCAAGGGGCGACGCGCGGGGCGGCCGAGTGGTGACGAGGTGACCAACCGAGTGACGATGCACGGGGCGGCCGCGTGGTGATGAGGTGACCAAGCTAGTGGCGATGCGCGGGACGGCCTCGTGGTGACGAGGTGACCAACCGAATGGCGACACGCGGGGCGGCCAAGTGACGACAAGGTGACCAACCAAGTGGGGACGCGCGGGGCGGCCGAGCGGTGATGAGGTGACCAACCGAGTGGGAATGCGCGGGGCGGCCGAGTGGTGATGAGGTGACCAACCGAATGGCGATGCGCGGGACGGTCGAGTGGTAATGAGGTGACCAACCGAGTGGCGACGCGCGGGACGGCCGAGTGGTGATGAGGTGACCAACTGAATGGCGACGCGTGGGGCGGCCGAGTGGAGATGAGGTGACTAACCGAATGGCGACGCGCGGGACGGCCTGAATGGTGATGAGATGACCAACTCGAGTGGCCACTCCCCTTCTGTTGCAGCCTTGCACGCAGAGGCGATGGTCGTTGCTGCTGCGCGCCTCCACTGTAGGCCCAACGCGCTCGATGAAACCGTAGGCAAATTTCTGAAGTGCCCCTCTGACCGCGGTCGCCATGGTTATTATTAGGATTCGTCGAGCGAGCAGGTTAGCTGTCGGAGTGAACAATCCGTCCGAGCGCAAGATTTTTTCGAGTGAACCAGTGAACTGCTCAATTAGACGCGTCTCCGCGGCATGAAGGCTGCCTTCGATCAGTTGACTGGGCGGAGGAGTCTCGCACTGCGGATGCTGCGGCTCGCTACTCGAGGAGCCGGACCGCCTGTCGGGGTCATGAAGAAGACGTTACCAGGCATTGAAGGAGTTGCCCACGTCCAGAATCTGCATGCTATAACTCTTGCCAAATTGATGAAATGGCAGTTTCCTTCTCTTGGCCATGCACTAATTGACATTGATTTGGCAATCAAGAAAATTTCCTTTCTTCTCCTTCTGTTATTCCTTCTTTTGGCCATGCACTAAGGACATTGATTCGTCAATCAAAGCAATTTCCTTTCTCCTCCTTCCGTTCTCAATCTTGCATGCAAGTGGGATATGCATGAGCCTGCATGCGTGACGAACGCAAACCCAGCCGCAGAGCCATTGACACCGACTGGAGGAGGTGGCCGTGCGTGAGGACGTCGCAGACAGGCCGGGGATGACACGGTGGACCATGCGAGTGGCTGTTTGTACGTGCTCTACAATGTCGTGCCCGTCGCGGCGGACCGCGCCGGAGGGCGCTTGGACGAGCTTGTTGTAGCTGATCCAGACAAGAACTCACCTGATGAACTCGAACACACACACACGAGAGAGAGAGAGAGAGAGAGAGAGAGAGAGGAGGGTTTTGCGCTGCGTGCAACTTCTGCAACTTTTCTATTTTCTCGTTTATTTAACAGCTCAACTAACTAACAGAAAGATCCTAACTTTGTGGCACGACCAAGCTAATCGGACGTGCCATCCCACTTCCTTGACCACACACAAAGCATCGTGCTAACAACCTAGCCACTGCCCCGATCCAGCCATGAACAAGCTCACGTTGCATGGACCGCTTTAATTGCTGAAAACAAACCTAAGCAACTAGTGCGACAAGAATACAAACATTCCAACAAATCACCACCTAATCATGTTGCCTAAGATCCCTTCACTTCGACGACACCAAGACACTAATGCAGCAAACTGAATCTGACGCGCCCTAGTGCTTTGGTGAGAAGATCGGCAAGTTGTCTTTCAGTCCCAACGTGCTCGACCTACACCTTTCCATCCTCGATGCATTCACGAATGAAGTGAAAACGTATGTCGAGGTACTTACTCCGATCGTGATGCACCGGGTTCTTGCTCAACGCAATCGCTGACTTGTTGTCGATGAATAGCTTCACCATCATGGGCTCGCTCCCGGCCAGCTCGCCATAGAGACGGCACAACCAGATGCCCTGGCAATGCCGCCGCCGCCGCTGCCATGCACTCTGCTTCATAGGAGGAGACGGAGACGACCTTCTGCTTCTGCGACGTCCATGTGATCAGGCTGCCGTTGAGGAAGAACACCACCCCGGTCATGCTTTTGCGATCACTGACGTTGCCGGCGAGGTCGCTGTTGCTGTATCCCACCAACTCAGCTTCCTCCATTATCCTTTTGTAGCAGCACCCATAGCCAGTGGTCCCTTGGACGTAGCGGAGGATCTGCTTCACCGCCGCCCGGTGCAGCGCTCCCAGCGCCTCCATGTGACGGCTGACATTGCCGACAGCGTGTGTGATGTCCGGCCTAGTGTTGTAGAGGTAGCGCAAGCTCCCAACAACACTCCGGTACTTGGTGACGTCGATGTCGCCGCCAGTGTCACCCTTGATCAGTTGCGGCCGGTGCTCCATGGGCGTGTGGCTCGGGTTGCAGTCCTTCATCCCTGCCTGCTCCAGCACCTTCTCCGCATAGGTGCCTTGACACAGCGCGATCACGCCCTCACACTGCTGAACCTCGATCCCCAAGTAATAACTCAGGAAGCCAAGGTAGCTCATGTCGAACAGATGATGCATCTGCTCCTTGAAGCTCTCGATTTCCTTCACGTCAGTGCTGGTGATCACCAGGTCATCAACGTACACTCCGACCAGCAAGATGCCCGCTTCAGTTGCCCTTCGATACACAGCGTGCTCCAGGGGGCTCCGCTCGAATCCCAGCTTGGTGAGCTCGCCGTCGAGCTTGGCGATCCATGTGCGCGACGCTTGGCGCAGCCCATAGAGTGCCTTTCGCGGCCTGAGTACCTTGTGCTCGTTGCCGGGGTCGATGAAGCTGGGGGGCTGGTGCACGTACACCTCTTCGACCAGGTCGCCATTCAGAAACACGGACTTGACGTCCATGTGGTGGACATGCCACCCGGAGTGCGCGGCGAGCGCCAACAGGACGCGCACTGTCTCCATGCGCACCACCGAAGCGAAGACCTCGTCGAAGTCCACCCCCTGCTGCTGCACATAGCCGTTCACAGCAAGCCTCACCTTATGCTTCACAGTGTTGCCAACTGGATCCTTTTTTACCTTGAACACCCATTTTAGGCTGATGGTGACGTCACCAGGTGGGAGCGCGGCGAACTCCCAGGTGCCATTGCTTCTGATCGCGTCCAGTTCGTCCTCCATTGCGCGCCTCCAACTGGAGCTCCCTTTGCCTCTTTAATGCCGCCTGGCTCCCCTGCGGCCAGTAAGCAAAGGTGGTTCACCTCCACCTGCTCTTTCTCCCAGGCATTGTCGAGCTTCTACTTGATACTGGCCATGCGCCTATACAGCAGTGCAGCGCCGGCTGGCACGTCATGCCGACCCGTGTCATGAGACGGCGGCATCGCCCATTTGTGGGCGCGCGGGGCTGGTGTGGTCGGTGATGCCTGCGGCGGGGTCCGGTCCTCCGGGCATGGCGGGCTGCTCGGTTGCCCCCGGCTCATGGTCCCCACCGATCGGCAGGTCATGCTGCACCACCTCAAACGTGGCGCACAGCATGGGCATCGCGTCAGCACCGCCGCTCCAGTCCCATCTCCGGTTCTCCTCAAACACCATGTCGCGCATGATGCACAGCTGCTTCGTCGCCGGGTCGTACACCCGGTAGGCCTTGGCGCCGTCCTCCTAGCCGAGGAAGACCATGGGCGTCGAGCGGTCGGCCAACTTATCGATGCCGGGGTCGAGGCACTTCACATGTGCCACGCAGTCGAACACACGAAGATGATGCACCTTGAGCTTCCAGTTGTGCCACGCCTTGTATGGAGTTCACCCATCCAGGCTGCGTGTGGGCGCGCGGTTTAGCAGATAGACCATGGTGCGCACAGCCTCGCCCTAGAAGATCACTGGCACGCGCATGCTCTTCAAGAGACAGCGCGCCATCTCCACCACCATTTGATTCCGGCACTTGATGACGCCGTTTTTCTGTGGTGTGTAGGGGGCGGTGGCGCAGTGCTTGATGCCGTGCTCGTCGCAGTACTCTCGGAACGCGGCAGAGTTGAAGTCGCCACCCCGATTGAATCGGAACGCCAGGAGCTTCCTGCCCGGCGTCGCCTCCGCGAGCGCCTTGATCCGCTTGAAGCGCTTGAACACCTTGTCCTTTGACTTGATCACCTCAATCCACATGAAACGACTGTGATCGTCAACCACGAGCAGGAAATACCTGTTGCCGCCCGTCGTGGCTGGCTTGATCGGCCCGCATAGGTCGCTATGGACCAGTTTGAGCCCGCGCTCAGCATGGTACTTCGACGCCTGCGGGAACGGGACACGGTGTTGCTTCCCAAGAGCGCACCCATCGCAGAACTCCTCGACGTCCTTGATCAATGGCACGCCTTCCGCCAAGCCCTTCTCCACGAGAGCACGCAGTGAGCAGAAGTTGAGATAGCCGTAGCGCCCATGCCACAGCCAGGCCTCGTCCTGCATGATGAACAGAAGGCACACGGGCACCGCCATCTTCAACATGATGGTGTACAGCCTGTTCTTGGAGCGCGTCACCCGCGTGAGCAGTGCACGGTCGCGGTCGAACAGCTCCAGCATGCCGTCTTTGACCACCATCTTACAGCCGAGCTCATCCAGCCCGCCTAGGCTCATGATGTTGTTGCGCAGCCTCGGGATTAGGTACACATCCATGAGTGCCCTGTGGCCCTTCTGCCTGCACTCGAAGACGATTGTGTCACGCTCGTGGATGCTGACGAGTGATCCGTCGCCAAACTTCACCGTGCCCTTGATCGATTCATCGAGTGTGGAGAACAGCTCCTTGTTGCCGGTCATATGGTTGCTCGCGCCAGTGTCGAAGTACCACACCCTGGCGCCTACGTCCACCGGCACGATGCGCTCCTCGTTGAGGTTCACCACCTCTGTCGCGCCCGAACCATCACCGCAGCTGCCGCTCAGCATCAACGCCGCGCTAGTTGGAGCAGCGCCACGGCTGCCGTTCGGCTCCGGCACCGCATCGTGCATGACCTCGTCGCACACCTGAGCCAGCAGAATTGTCGGTTGGTCGTCTTCTCCTTGGGCGAGGTGAGCCTCCTCGCCACCTTCACGCCGCTCCTGGCACGGCTTGTAGCACTCGCATGCGAAGTGCCCCCAGATGCCGCAATTGTGGCACTTGCCGTTCTGTTTCGGTGCCTTGTCTCGCCTGCCATCGTTGCGTCCGCCGCCACGGCCGTGGCCATGGCCATGTCCGTCATTCCCACCGGAGGAGCTGCTGCCCTGCTCCTTGTCCTTCAGGCGGGCGTACCACTCCTCTTTAGTGAGCAATAGGCGGCCACCCGAGCCAACGTCATTGTTGTCCTCCTCCAAGCGATCCTTGACGACGCGTAGCCGGTCGGTGAGTTCGTCCGCCGACATGGTCGTGACGTCAAGCATGGTCTCGATGGCGATGGCCACATGAGAGTACTTGGCAGGAACTACACGCAGGAACTTGCGAACGACCTTTACCTATTCAAGTGTATCCCCGAGCGAGCGGAGAGTGTCGGCGAGCCCTAAGATGCGCATGAAGAACTCATCCACTGTCTCACCATCCCAGAACGAGATGGCCTCGAACACCTTGCGGAGCTTCTCCGCGTTCGCCTCTCGGACGCGCTCAACGCCGACGCGCTGGACCTTGATGGTGTCGCACACCATCTTCACCGTCTCCTTGATGGTGAGAGATGCATGCTCTCCTCTGGCGTGGAGCGCAGTATCGCTGCCAACACGCTGTGATCCTCGCGGACCGGGGCATCCACCGTCACGATCGCGTCCCATGGCATCTTCACCTACAGGTTCACCATCATGACCACGAACCACTGGGCATACTTAGTCCGCGTTGAAGGAAATATGCCCTAGAGGGAATAATAAAGTTATTATTTATTTCCTTATTTCCTTAATTCATGATAAATGTTTATTATTCATGCTAGAATTGTATTAACAGGAAACTTTGTACATGTGTGAATACATAGACAAAATTTATAGTCCCTAGTATGCCTCTACTTGAGTAGATCGTTAATCAAAGATGGTTATGTTTCCTAACCATAGACATGTGTTGTCATTTGATGAACGGGATCACATCATTAGGAGAATGATGTGATGTACATGACCCATCCGTTAGGTTAGCATTATGATCGTGTCAATTTCATTGCTACTACTTTCTTCAAGACTTATACAAGTTCCTCAGACTATGAGATTATGCAACTCCCGAATACCTGATGAACACTTTGTGTGCTACCAAACATCACAACGTAAATGGGTGATTATAAAGGTGATCTACAGGTGTCCCCGAAGGTGTTTGTTGGGTTGGCATAGATCGAGATTAGGATTTGTCACTCCGTGTTTCAGAGAGGTATCTCTGGGCCCTCTCGGTAATAATCATCACTATAAGCCTTGCAAGCATTGTGACTAATGAGTTAGTTGCGGGATGAAGTATTACGAAACGAGTAAGGAGACTTGTCGGTAACGAGATTGAACTAGGTATTGGGATACCAACGATCGAATCTCGGGCAAGTAACATACCGATGACAAAGGGAACAACGTATGTTGTTATACGGTTTAACTGATAAAGATCTTCATAGAATATGTAGGAACCAATATGAGCATCCAGGTTCCTCTATTGGTTATTGACTGGAGACGTGTCTCGGTCATGTCTACATAGTTCTCGACCCCATAGGGTCCGCACGCTTAACATTTGATGACGATTGGTATTATGAGTTTATGTGATATGATGTACCGAAGATTGTTCGGAGTCCTAGATTTGATCACGGACATGACGAGGAGTCTCGAAATGATCGAGACATAAAGATTGATATACTGGATGACTATATTCGGACACCGGAAGTGTTCCGGATAAGTTTCGGACAAACCCAGAGTACCGGGGGTTACCGGACCCCCCCCCCGGAAGCTATTGGGCCTCATGGGCCTTAGTGGAGAAGAGAGAGGGCGGCCAGGAGGTGGCGCGCGGACCCCCTGGCCCTAGTCCGATTGGACAAGGGGATGGGGCGGTGCCCCCCTCTCCTTCCTTCTCTCCACCTCCTCCTTCCCCCTTCTCCTTGTTGGAATAGGATGGGGGGGGAAACCTACTTGGAGTAGGATTGCCCCCCCTTGGCGCGCCTCCTCCCCTGGTCGGCCTCCTCCTCCCTCCCTCCTTTATATACAGGGGCAAGGGAGGACCCTAGAGCACACAAGTTGATTGTTTAGCCGTGTGTGGTGCCCCCCTCCACAGAATTCCAGCTCGGTCATATCGTCGTAGTGCTTAGGCGAAGCCCTGCGCCGGTAACTTCATCATCACCGTCACCACGCTGTCGTGCTGACAAAACTCTCTCCCGACCTCAGCTAGATCTAGAGTTCATGGGACATCACCGAGCTGAACGTGTGCAGATCGCGGAGGTGCCTTACCTTCGGTGCTAGGATCGATCGAATCATGAAGACGTACGACTACATCAACCGCGTTGTCATAACGCTTCCGCTTTCGGTCTACGAGGGTACGTAGACAACACTCTCCCCTCTCGTCGCTATTGATCACCTAGAGATAGATCTTGCGTGATCGTAGGAATTTTTTTGAAATTACAGTGTTCCCCAACAGTGGCATCCGAGCCAGGTCTATGCGTAGATGTTATATGCATGAGTAGAACACAAAGAGTTGTGGGCGATAATAGTCATACTGCTTATCACCATGTCATACTTTGATTCGACAGTATTGTTGGATGAAGCGGCTCAGACCGACATTACGTGTACGCTTACGCGAGACTGATTCTACTGACGTGCTTCGCACATAGGTGGCTGGTGAGTTTCTGTTTCTCCAACTTTAGTTTAATCGAGTGTGGCTATGCCCAGTCCTCGTTGAAGGTTAAAACAGCACACTTGACAAAAAATCGTTGTGGTTTTGATGTGCAGGTAAGAATGTTTCTTGCTAGAAGCCCGTAGCAGCCACATAAAACTTGCAACAACAAAGTAGAGGACGTCTAACTTGTTTTTGCAGGGCTTGCTGTGATGTGATATGGTCAAGGCATGATGTGATATAAATTGTTGTATGAGATGATCATGTTTTGTAACAAAGTTATCGGCAACTGGTAGGAGCCATATGGTTGTCGCTTTATTATATGGAATGTAATCGCCATGTAATTGTTTTACTTTATCACTAACACTACAAAAAAATACACTTCCGTCATGATACGTGTTTGTCACAGTAGGTCGCGTTTTTTGTCATGCATGTACATCCATGTCGATTTTATGATAGAATCAAGATAGTCATACCTGTGATGTCGTAGAAGTGTTCCATGACATTACCAAAATTATCATCACGGAAGTGTCCACTTCCATGACGATAAATCGCGCGTCACAGAAGTGCTTTCGTCAAGGGTGACCGACACATGGCATCCACCGTAATGGAATGCCGTTAAGCTATCGGGTCCGGTTTTGGATCCGATAAGCCGTTAATAGCCCTGACCAATGGGGATTTTCCATGTGTAAAATCATCATTTGCTGGAGGAAACATGTGTCGGCTCATCGTTGGGACAGATTTCATCCACTCATTGGACAGAAGGCACCTATGATACGTCGACACGTGGCACGGCCCAATAGAGGCCCATTCCTGTGAAAAGGCTGGCCCGTTTGACTTGGTCAAAAGGTGGCGGGCCGGCCAACTTAAAGCCTATTAACGGCATGTTCGCATATAGCCCATTTATAGCCCGCTAACCCAGGGCCCGTTACGACCTATCCGAATTAGGCCAAGTAGCGTCATATGGGCATCCAATATGATTCCATCATGTTTTAACTTCCGGCCCATGTATGGTCCATGACGTCTTTCGGTCCATATGAGGCCCTTTGTAACTCTTGGCCCATTAACGGCCCGTGGTGAAACTGGCCCGTAATAAACAATGTATCACTTTATAACCATTAACGGCCCATTATTCCATTGGGCTGTTTCCAGTCCATGGTAACTTTCGGCCTTCTCAGGGCCCATTTATTCTTGGGCTCATTTCCAGCATTCGGTTACTTACGGCCTGTTACTGTCATTTTCTGCTTGTGGGCCAAATTCAGCCCATTGTTAAAGTCGGCCCGTTTGTGGCCCATTAATACGTTTGGTCGTTTTCATAGCATCATCAAATGCGTCCTATTAACGACAGCCCATTATGGTCGGCCCATGAACGGACGATTCCAACTCTAGCCCGTTTACGGCAATAATGCGGTCTGTTATTGGCCCATGTTTGGCCAATCGATCATATGGCCCATATAAGGCCCATTGATGATACGGCCCGTAGAAGGCCCATTGTTTCTACGGCCGGTAGGAGGCCCAGTGTCACTACAGTAAATATGTAGCCCATGGTTATCGTGGCCTAGTTTTAAAAAATAGTTTATTGCGGCCACTAGCAAACTGCGAAAAAAGAACTGCACTGACTACAAGCAAACAAATAAACAAGACAACAAGGAAATAAATAAGCAAGCAACTAACGCTAGGCTATCACGGCTATTACACATATTACATCCACTGGGCATCAAAGTTCGCCACCAGTGCAAATATAGGGAACAAAGCAGCATATCATATACACTGGTTGTCAAAGTTGGTGACCAGCTGTCACATCCCTAGTTCTGGTAATGCTTAGTGCTAGCATCTGGTGTTGCATCATGTTTAAATTTCAGTTAAACTTGAAATGGGGATGTTCAAACCCTAGCACCAAATGAAATGCAACTAGGATCAAATTAAAAATATTTTCAATGAACCCAAAATGCCCTTTGAAAATGTTCATGGTTTCTGATAAAGGCGAAAACCTCTCCCAAAAATGATGAACATATTTCTAGGTCATTCCTGGATTTTTGAATTAACTCTTAATGTATTTGAATTGGAGCTATTAATTCCTATAAAATATTTGGTAGCTCCAAATATTCTGAAACTTGGTGAGGGCCTCTGGTTTAAATCAAATAGTGCCCATAAAAGTTTGCAGAATTTTATAAAGTGATTTAGTATTTAAATATAGGTCAAAACATACTGCAAAAAAATAGATAACGGAAAGATTTATAAAAGAGAAAGACAGAGAGAGAGAGAGAGAGAGAGAGAGAGAGATAGTACATGGGCCTTACCTGGAGCCCAAGTGGCTGGCCCAGCCCACCTTCCCGGCTCCCTGTCGTCTTCCTCCCCGTGCCAATAGGCAGCGCACGTGGCTGACGCACGCCGGCACGCGCCCGGCCACCTCCTGCTTCCGCCGCTGCCCCGACGCGTCTGGACGACGCCACGCACCCCCCGACCTCTCTCTCCCTCACCCGTGGCATCTCCCCTCCCCTGGACCTCTTCCTCTCACCCACCCGAACACGCCCGTCGCCGCCGCTCGCCACCTCCGCAGCCACTGCCTCCCCCTCGCCTTGCCGACGCGTCCAGAGGACCGCCATCGCCTACTGCGTCGTCTTCACCAACCCATTCGACCATGGGAGCCCTGTACCGGCGTCCCCGAGCTCATCCTCAACCTCCGACCGCCGGGTACCTCACCGTTGGTTCGCGGCAACCAACGCGTCCCCGACCCCGCCGTCTGCACCATCCTCCTCTTTGTGAGCCTCTCTTCGTTTCCCCCATGTTCCCCTCCTCGCGCTCAACCCCTAGATTATCTCCCCATTGCACCCGTAAGCTCCTTATCATCGGCGATGTCGCCGACGCGGCCAGGGCTCGTTCCAGTCGCATCTGGGTGCATAGTCGAACTCCAGGAGTTCCCAGGAGCCCGTAGAGCACCTCATCCGGCGTCCCCGTGGCTTGCAGCCTCGCCTGCCTCATCCCCGTGCTCCAGCTGCCGCGGATGAGCTTGCCGCCGGTGAACCAGGCCACCCCACGCCTAGCCGTGTGCTTCCCTGGATGCGGGCGAGCAAGGGCTCCTTTATGATGCCCTCATCACAGCAAGCGGCAGCCCCAAGCGCAACTTCGGCGAGCCACCGCCGCTCTGGTTCGTCGCCGTCGTCTAATCGCCGGCGCAGCTGACATGGCGCCACCATTAGCTGCTAATGACCCAACTAATCACCCCTAGGTCACTGACTAGTGGGCCCCAGGCCATTATTAATTTTGGTTAAGATTAGTTCTAACCTTATCTAACCCCTGAGTCACTGACTGATGGGTCCCACGTGTCAGGTTTGACCCTGGCCGCCCAGTTGACCGCCGACGTCACAGTGACCTAATGTTGACGCAGTAAGTGTTTTCTGGAGTTTTAAATAAATCAGAAATGATTTATTTATTTCAGAAAATGTTTGAAACTTCTAAAAAATCATAGAAATTAAACCGTAACTCCAAATGAAATAATTTATATATGAAAAAAGATCAGAAAAATTCAATCTATCCACCTGTACCATTTTCATGCATGTTGGAACAACTTATAGTTTCTGAATTGGACAAATCAAATAAATGGCATTTGAATTTCACATATGGAGTTTGAATTTGAATCTTGGATTCAAACCAACTTCATTTAAATTGTTGCTAGTTGCATTAGCTCAAACAACAACATTTTGCCATTTCATGATCATGCATCATATTGTTGGATTGCATTGATTGTGTTCTTTCATTGTTTGCCGGTATCTGTCCCCTCTCAGTGGACGTAGTTCTGACGATGAGTTCGATGACACCGATGAAGAACTATACTATCTTCAGAAGTGCCAGGCAAGCAAAAACCCCTTGTTCATTCCGATACAATCCCACTCTCTCGCTCCTGCTCTCTTTTACTGCATTAGGACAACAACGATTCATCTGTTACTTGTTGCGGTAGTTGAACCCCTTTTCCTCTGCATGACCTGTCATTGTCACAGTAAATAGATAAAACCCACTAGCATGAGTAGGAGTTGTTTGAGCCCTGATGTGCCTACTCATTCATGCTTGTTTATCATGCCTGCTACTGCTTAGAGTTGAGTCAGGTCTGATTCATCGGGGATGAATTGGAATGGTGATGAACATGTTCTACTGTGTGTGAGCTAAGTGTGTGAACGCGATTTGGTAAAGGTAGCGGTGAGAGGCCATGTAGGAGTACATGGTGGGTAGTCTCATTGAAACCGTCCTCAGGAACTGAGTTCTGTGTTTGTGATCCATGAATAGTTACTACCACATATTGGGATCCTTAATTGACTCTCTCGACTTATTAATTGCCTTGATCTATGTCCAAGAGTTGCTACTAGTTTCTGGGGTTTGTAGGATATGTGTTGGAGGTCGTGCGTAGCGCTGACCCTAGGGGTGGGCTATGATGTGGTAGATACACCGTGGCATAGTGTACCGAGTGCCCGTTTGGTGTCTTGGGAACCCTGCACACATCATTTGGGGTTGTGAGCGAAACCCCGGCCGGATCTCCTCGCGGTTGGAACCCAAATAGGCGATAAACCTGGACTAGAGACTTGTGTGGTTAGTCAGGTCGTGGTCGACTCCCTCGCCAGGCTTCCACTTGAAGGTTGCCGAGATACACGACGTGTACATGGTGGTAAGTGGTGAGAGCATGTGTGAAGAAGTACACCCTGTAGGGTTAACATCATCTATTCGAATAGCCGTGTCCACGGTAAAGGACTTCTGGGTTGCCTATAATAGTTCATAGACAAGTGAAAGTGGATACTCTAAAATGCGCAAGATAAGCGTGAGTGCTATGGATGGCGTTCTCGTAGGGAGACGGGAGCGGATCCATAGTGGTGTATTGATATGGTGAATATGTGGACTCGTGTGCGCCACCTCAAAAGAGTTACTTGCGGCCATAGTTTAGGATAGCCACTAAGTCAAAGCTGGCTTGCTGCAGTCAAACTCCACCACCCCCTTTGTTGATACTGATGCATATGTAGCTAGTTCTGATGTAAGTCTTGCGGGGTACATTTGTACTCACGTTTGCCTATTTTATGTTTTGCAGAGAAACGTCAGTCTCGCTAGTAGTTCCGTGTGGACTTCGACGTTTAGCTTGATACCTCAGCTACGATCTTGTGCCCTCAGCAGGATCTGGTAGATAGTCAGGCTTCTTAGCCTTTTTCATTTGTAGATGTCTGTACTCAGACATGTTAAGCTTCTGCATGTGCTTTGACTTGTATGCTCTGAATGTTGGGTCATGAGACCCATGTTTGTAATATCTCGCTCCTCGGAGCCTAATGAATAAATACTTGAGTCATAGAGTTATGTTGTGATGCCATGTTGTATTTACACATATCGAGCATATTGTGTGTATGATTGAAATGCTTGGTATGTGTGGGATCCGACAACCTAGTTGTTTATCCCTGGTAGCCTCTCTTATGGGGAAATGTAGTCTTGTGCTTCCATGAGCCATAGTAGTCCGCTACAGCCCGGTTCACCGGAGTCCTGCTAGCTCAGCACTACTGCTCCGGAACACTGGACTGGCCGGCATGTGATTCACATCGTTCCTGTGTCTGTCCCCTCGGGGAAATGTCACGAGGTGACATCCGGCGTCCTGCCTAGCCTGCTACAGCCCAGTTCACCGGAGTCCTGTTAGCCCAGTGCTACAGCCCAGATTCGCACGCTGCTGACCGACATGCTCGATGTTGATTCATGTATGCCTGTCCCTGTAAGTTAGTGCCACTTTGGGTTCATGACTAGTCATGTCGGCCTAGGTTCTTTGTCATATGGATGCTAGCGACACTATCATATACGTGAGCCAAAAGGCGCAAACGGTCCCGGGCCATGGTAAGGCGACACCTGTGGGAATACCGTGCGTGAGGCTGCAAAGTGATATGAGGTGTTACCGGCTAGATCGATGTGACTTGGAATCGGGGTCCTGACACCAGCGCAAATAAACGCCGCAGCAAAACAAATCCTGAGCTGAAACCACTTCAGAAGATCTCAAGAAACAATATCATGGGTACCCATAATGCTGGCAAGATGCTTAGCAAGCTTATTCACTTTCTCTTGTTTGGCGCTTAAATCCTCCAGTGCTTGTTGTTGCACCAGGAAGTATGCATCTGAATTCTGCAGGGACTTCCTCAGTCCTTCAGCTTCCTGTCGCAGCATATCTGATCGATGTCTTTCAACTTGAAGTTTAGACTCAAGAAGACGAACTGATTCAGACAGCGAGTTCGAAGAGCTTGTGCCAGCAGTAGTGGCCAGTAACTTGAACACTACATCAAGACAGGACTTTTGGGTTCTCTCACTATCGTCAAGATAGTTTTGATCAGCTTTCTTGGAGACCAACAGGGATGTCTCACTATCTTGAACCTTATCTGCATTACTTCCTTTACCATTGCACAATGTGGTACTATTCTCCAATATTTTGTCCGCATTCTAAAAGAGAAACAAGCAGGCACATCACAGGTTTACCATGTTGTATATGAAACTCATTTTGGTAAATGAGTTCAGTAGTAAAGTGGACAGGATAACAGCATGAAACAAACATATATCTATGTACCATGGTCACTTTATGGTCTATATCATTCTAGTTTTTATTGCCAAATCAAGATAGAGACACAGTTCAAATAATATTTGTTCAAGACAAAGCAGAACAGACAGAATATAAGTGTGGGAAACTATAGAGCAATAACAGCACTTGTAATGTGCATGACATGAGAACATAACTGTTTATTCAGTTGAAACTGAAATCAACATAGAGCAGGTTACAACAGCAAACCAGTTAAAGAAACAGGTTTAAAACATACCTGTTGCACCATTGGAGTTTCAATTCCATCCTTCAAATTTGAAAATAGTTGGTATGAGTAAATACAGTAATGCTAGAGCAAAGGAGTATGAACCATAGCTACAGAATCTGACCTGAGAACAAATCGTCTTCTCCTTTAAGCGTTGAGTTGGGATTCAGGGTGGTGGTCCTCGTGCTTTGGGCACTGCAGTTCCCTTACTAACTGCTCGCATTTGGGTGCTCTGTGGTGGAGACGGTGTTGTGTCAACTAGAACTGGGATACTATCTGCCGGGGTTGGGGTTAGAAGGAGTGTAGCTGGTTCTCTGTCCAACTGAGTAGGGGTATAATCTGCGAGAGTCTGGGTTATGTGTGGTGGATCTGGTCCTTGGGCAAGTACAACCGTGGTTCTATCTGCATCAACTGGTAGCACTATCTTTCCTGAAGACCGTGTTGTTACTCCCTTAGATACTGCCATCACCCTCTCCAATTAAAATGGCTGATAAACAAGAAAAGTAATTGAAAGTATAGACATTGTATGATAGACATGTGCCATGGATAGTGGGGAATAAAAGATGGCATGAAATAATTCACAGTTATGTTGTCTAACCAAACAGGATAGCATGACACAATGTCACATATATGATGGCTAACTAAACAGGATAGGATGACACAATGTCACAGTATGATGGCTAACTAAAAAAGATGGAAAGACATAGTTCAAAATATGATGACTATGTAAACAGGATGACATGATATAACTATATAATGTGTTTATTAAATAGGTTGGCATGCCATAATTCACATACATTCACGGATAGAATGCCATAATTCAAAATATGATGACTATAAACACTAAACATGATGAGATGATATAACTATATGATGTCTTTATTAAATGGGTTGCCATGCCATAATTCAGATAGATGATGTGTATGTACTATGTAAACATGATGGCATGATATAATTCAAATATATGATTTATATAGTAAGCAAGTAAGCAGATGGCAATCCATATATGATGTAAAACCTAAGCAATGCAAGACAACATGCATGACATGAGTAATATAACCCTGCCAAGTTTGAGCATAGACCTCAGGGGGGAAATAGGACTGGTCATCAGTCTCTGAATCCTCCTCTGAGGAGCTCTCTGTAACCAGCAAGATGTCTGCTTCAGCAGGTAGCATTGTCTGCTATGAATACCTTGTTTTCACTCCAGATACTTCCATCACTGCTTCAAATGGCTGATGCACAGGAAGAGTAGTTGAATAGACAAACGTTGTCCACAAATGGAACATGTAATACAAAAAAATGATAGCATGATATAATTCACATACATGATGATTGGCTAAACAGCATGGCATTGCATAATTCACATATATAATGCCTTTGCAACAATATAGCATTGCATAATTCACATATATAATGTCATGCAACAAGATGGCAATGCATAATTCACATATATGGTAATTAGACACTGAACAGGTGGCATTCACACAAAGCATGTCTAAACTAATCAAATGACATAGCAATGCGAGACACCATACGCACGATATGAGCAACGTAACCCTGCCAAGTTAGAGCATACACCTCGGGGAGGAATAGAACTGGTCATCTGTCTCTGAATCCTCTTCTGAGGAGCTATCCGTAACCAGCGAGATATGCGCTTCGTCAGATAGCATAGTCTACTCTGAAGACCTTGTTTTCACTCCAGAATTTGCCATCACCGTGTCAAATGGCTGATGCACACGAAGAGCAGTTTAATGTACTAACATTGTTGACAAATTTAATATGTAACGAAAAAAAGGATGGCCTGATATAATTTACATATAAGATGTCTGGCTAAGCAGGATGGCGTTGCAAAATTCACATATATGATACCTGGCTAAACAAGATGGATTTGCATAATTCACATAAACGATGAATAAACTAAGCAGATGGCATTCGCACAAAGGATGTCTAAACTAAGACGATGACATATTTGATGTATAAATTAAGCAATACAAGGCACCATATGCATGATATAACCAACATCAGCATGCCAAGTTAGAGCGAAGACCTCAGGGGGTAAATAGGAGTTGTCTTCTCCTTCTGAATCCCCCTCAGAATAGATATCTTCCTCTCGATTACAATCCGAAATGTGTGGAGGGGGGCTGCCTTTGCGCCTACCATGGAGCGACATCTACATGAAATTTTATTGCCACGCAAGGCTCGTCTCTTTTGCTCTACATGTTCAGTTCCATTGTTTACAATAACTGTCATGCATAGGAATAAAACAGTGAGATTATGTAAGGAGTGCATGCAGAAATCCACAGTGATGGTGGCAACCTGTGGATAGACCCAAAACCAATAATAGCAGGCAGATAATGGCTTCAGTTAAAAAATACAGATAATGGCTTCTTTACTATTTGTTTCCCACCCAACATGAAACCCATAGTAGACACCGGAGATTAACCAGATAGTAGATAGATACTATTGATTGTGGCCCCGATATGTACCCCACAACCATTTAAAAACTCAAGTTTGACCATTAGTTTGGAGCTGACTCAGAGTCTAATCGGTGAATAGGACGATAAAGTAGCATGTAATATTAAGTGATGCATAACGTAAGCAGACACGAAAGAGTGCGACCTCTCTTGCGGACCCGTGTAGTCCTCGAGGTCATCTGCTCAGTTGATGATGGTAATGCAATTTTCATGGCTATCGGCGGCGGGGAAGAAGATCTGAGGCGGCGAAAGACAGTCTGGACGCTGGATCCATGTTGTGCTGGACCCTTCTATCATTGGAGCAGCTGAGCTGGGGTGGACGACGGTGCAGCAAGAGCGGGACAAACCACGCAAAGTTTTGTTTGACAACTATCTGCAAGAGAAGTAATTCTGTAAGGGCTCGTTTGAATTGGAGGATTCCAACAATGCGGAGATAGGAATAGGATAGGAATGCACGTTCAAAATAGAGAATTTAAAAACACAGGATATCTGCCAATCTGGGTGTTTGATTCACAACAATTGGAAGATCACAGGATGCAAAGAAGCATGGTGAGATTAAGTCAAACCACAAGAAAATGTACGGTTATAATGCTATTATGCTACTATCTCTTAGTCTTGTGCTTCATGAATAGGAATTTGAAAAGGAGGACAAGTGAAAATTAAAATTCCTATGTATTTTCTTTCAAGGAGACACTAAAGGAACAAATCCTACAGTTTTCCTTTGCTCAATTCCTTTGAACCAAATTCATGAATAGTAGTACCATAGGAAACTTTCCAATTCCTATGTTTTTCATTCACTTTTCCTTTCAAGAACTGGCGATTCTAGTAGGCAGGCTTGAGCAAGGAAAAGCCTACACTAAAAAATGTTTTTGTGCTACTTCTATTACTTTGGACCCAGGCCACTGCCCTACTAGCTCAACTCCCAGGGCCATCGACAAATGCACAGCTCAAACGCGCAGAGATAAATAATGATGGCGTTCAAGAGAGTTCATCACGGATAGCTAAGTTGCCTGGTACCTCACTGCTTGTCATATAGTAGGATAAAATAAACGTATTTCCCGTTACTACGTGTGCTTAGTGGACAATATATATAACATGTAGAGTAAAAAAGAGATGCAACAAGTGTACAACCTCTTTGCCGAAGCCATGTCGACCTCAGCATGATTGGGTTGGCCGGTGAGGATGCTCCGGCTGAATTGGCTGTCGGAGGAGGGGAAGATCTTAGGCATCTGGAGATGGAGCCCAAGGTACTGCTCCGCTTTGATGCAGGGTTTTGTTGTTGGAGTAGCTCCGGTGAGTTGTACGACGCCGAGGCTGAAGCAGGACAAGAGAGACAATGTTAACCTCAGTGGAATTCTTATAGCATCTCCAATAGATGACGTAAAATACATAACCACAAAGTGCTAGATGTAAAATACATCAACTGCTCATCTTTGAACTTAACTGTCGAAACTAAATTTAGCTGTTGAAACTGAACTGTCAAAACTGAATTTTGTTATCGAAACTGAATTTTACTGTTGAAACTAAACGCACTAGCAAGGTGAGGCTACACGTCAGTCGACTGACTTTTTCATCTCTGGTCAGTCGATTTTGCAACCGTTGGATACGAAATCAAGGGCCTGCAGTTCATCTTCAACCTCCACCCCCATGAGCCGCCAGCCACCACCGGCCAAACAGCAGCCCCTCGCCGCCCGCGATGGGCGGTGCGCCGCCCCGCCCGCCCCGAAAACACTCCCCACCACCGGTCCGCCGCCGCCCCGGCCATCCCTCTAGCCCCCCCCCCCCCGTGCCAAGCTTTCTCTCCGGCGATCCCCACGCCACTGCCCCACCATCGCGGGCGACCACTACCCCCACCCTGAACCCTAAGATAGATAGTGGGGTACCTCTCTGGTGAGCCCCCCTCCCCGCTGCGGCTGGTTCTTCCTTCACCCCAGTGAGCCCCCCGCCCCCCCACCCCCTGAAAATCGACTGACCCAAAAGTCGATTCAGTCGACTGAAGTGTAGCTAAATCAGAGCAGCATCGCAAGCAAGAGGAAGAGCGAGAGCAGCAGCAAGAGCAATAGCAAGAGCAGACCAGGCAGGGGACCGAGAGCAAGAGCAGAGCAGAAGCGCGAGCTAGAGCTAAAGAAGTAGCAGATCCTACTGATGTGGACGTCGCCATCGAGGGAGCGATGCCGTGGAGGAAGTGGCCGGCGATGCCGCCGTGGATGGAGCCACGCCATGTCAGCTCGGGACCGAGCGCCGGCAGCACCGAGAGATCGAATCAAGGAGAAAATGTGGCCATTAGTGTACAACCTCTTTGGTGGCGCCGATTAGGCCGCAGCTTCATCCGAGGAAATGGTGATGATGATGCTCTTTCGATGGTGCAGGTGAAGACGGCGGTGTGGGAATGGAGGTGGCGTGAAAGACGAAGGGAACGTCGGGGCAGCTCCTTGGAGGTGGAGGACGGGGTGGCTGAACCGGTGGGACGACGAGATCGATGACGGATCCTCATCTGGTACGATGGATGAGGGACGTCGAGGTGTTGTTGTGGACGACATCATCGGGGAAGAGGCTTTGTGTCGGGGGTTGGGTGCGACATATGCCAAGGGATGGCTTATCATAGTGGGGGAGTAGAACATCGCCGGTGCCTGGAAGCGGGATGAGGTGTAGGCATGCACGCCGGCGAATCTTACCCAGCTTCAGGGCTCTCCGAGGAGATAACACCCCTACTGCTGCTCTGCGGGGTCTCCGCATGATCACTATGGCAAAGTGTGTACAAGGTTGCTCCTTGAGCTGTTTCCTGGACGTAGGAGAAGGCAAGGCTAGCTCTCTCCTTCCTATATTATCTGGTCTAGTGCTAATGGAATCGAACCCTTTGCATGGGTGCCCCGGGGGGTTTATATAGGCCTACCCCCGGGGGTACAATGGTAATCCGGCCGGGCGCGGGTCCCAGCCGTCTGTCTCTCAGGCCGCCGTCTTCTCCGCCGACTACTGGGGCCCGCCGACTGGTGGGCCCCGCCGACTAGCCCGGTACGGAGCCGATAGGCCTTGTCCGCCGCGGGCGGGTCTTGCCGGCTGCGGATTACTGTAGCCGTGCTTCTAATGACGCTGGCTTGGTCATGGGGTCATTGCAACAGTGTCGCCGCCTGACGGGCGATCACTGTTGCCACTCCCCGTCTTGTCTGGTTAATGGCATGCGGGGCCCGTGGGAGGGGCCAGCCGACTTCTGGAGGCCGACTCCCACTGGGTCCGTCTTGTGGCGCTCTCGCCGTCTTCTGTACCCCCGCTGACCGGCGGGGCCCGCCGTCTCTGGGCCGTACAGGCAGGCCGACGTGGGCACAGGGTTCCGCCACTGGGCTGATGTCAGGGCTGGCATGGCAACAGTGTCGCGCCGGACGAAGATCTCCATTGGTACGGTGCACTGTGGCCATGCCTGCCCTTGGTAATTGGGGTGGGAGTGGGCCGTGATGCGGCCGTTCCTCGTCCCGTCCCTTCTTACGAAGGCAGAGGGTGGTTGGAATCGCGGGCTGACTCCCCATAGCTGGCTTCTTTGGAAGCCGCCAGTTAGGAGTCGTCTCATCTTGTAGTCGTCCCTGGGACTCGGCCGTGAGTGGGTAGTCGGCAGCACCGCTGCCGACTCCCAGAGGCGGCCCTCCGTCCTGGAGTTCCTGAGGGGCGTAGCCTGCCCCGATGTCTTGAAAGGTTCTGGGCTTCGGGTTAGCCTACTCGTGGCCCATTACTCCGACAGTAGTCCTCGAAGCTGGTGAGGCGCCGAGGGAGACACGTCAAGGAACCTCAACAGTTTCTTCCTTCTGGTGGTTGGATCTGGGCCTCGCCCGCCGTCTCCCTTCAAGCCGACTATCGGGAGGCGAACTCGCTCGGGCCGTCTCCCCCCAAGCTGACTATTGGGAGCCGGACTCACTGACGGTCGTCTCGTCTCTTAAAGAGTTTTGAAAGTCGTAGCGGGATCCAGACGGCGTGCCTGATAAGCTTCCAGGTTGCCGCCCGTTGTGGACCCGCCGTGCGGCGCCATGTGGCCGGGCAAGTCTGCCTGCCCACGCACACGACGGGACAGGCCCGCAGGTGGGGCCCGCCACTACTGCGCCTCGGCCTTCGAACGGATCTGTTGTGGCCGTGCGGACGGTTGGGATTCCTGTGCAGTAACTTCGTGCGGTAAATCGTGGGAGTCATAGGGTCCTGGGCGTAGTTAATCCCATGACGCCCCATCGGCTTCTCAGCCTACGAGCTTATAAGTAGGTCGAGGGAGCAGGGCGGCGAAGCATGCGCGCCCGCTCTCCCTACTCCCCTTTGCTTCCTCTTGCTTCTTCTTTCCTTCGCCGCCGCCACACCGAACCACATCATGCCCGCAGCGATGAGTTGTTCTTCTGCTGCCGCGCCCGCCGCCGTGCGCTCTGGCGTGTGGGACGGCTCCGAGGTCGATGATGACCACATTGAATTCCTCTGCAAGACGCGTCGCCTCCCCGGCAAGGACCTAGTGCGGGCCCGCGCCGTGCCGGCGAGGGAGGTATCGTCGGCGCTGGACGAGGGCGAGCGGGTCATATTCCGCTCGCACCTCATGCGCGGCCTAGGGCTGTAGGCGAGCGGTTTCTTCCGCTCCTTCTTGGAGTTCCACGGGCTGCAGCCGCACCACCTCACACCAAACACGGTGGTGCTGCTGGCCGCCTTCGCCACCCTGTGCGAAGGCTTCCTCGGTGTTCTCCCCACCATCGAGATGTGGGGGGGGGGAATTCTTCCAGTCCAAGCTCGGCACGCACGTCACCGGTGTGCCACCCCAGTGCGGTTCCTTCATCATGATGCGGAGGTCGGTGGCCGACAACCCGTTTCCCACCATCTCGCTGATCAAATCAGTGAAAATGTGGCAGCGATCTTATTTTTACGTGAAGAACGTCGCCCCGGAAGGCGACTGGGTTAACCTGCCGTCTTACGAAGCCGGCGCGCCGGCTGGAAGGCTCCCCAGCTAGTCCCACCGGGGCAAGACGCTGACTCCTTGTAACACCCTCGATGCGACTATATCTCCCACGTGTCGAGGCACGACTTAGAGGCATAATCTCATTGAAGGCATATGTCGCAAGTTAGGCAATCTTCACAACATCCCATGTAATGTAAATAATAAAGGGGAGGTAACATAGTTGGCTTACACTCGCCACGTCAATCAAGTACATAAATAACATTACATCATCCAAACACTCATGGCCCGACTACGGCGCCAAAATAAAAGAGAACCCAACATGCGACACGGTCCCAATCACCCCCAACTGGGCACCACTACGGATCATCGGGAAAGGAAACATAGTAACATTGAGAGTCCTTGTCGAACTCCCACTTGAGATCATACGCGTCTCCTGGAGCGGAATCATCAGGCCCTGCATCTCGTGTAATAGTAATCTGTGAGCCACAGGGACTCAGCAATCTCGCACCCTCGCGATCAAGACTATTTAAGCTTGTAGGTAAGGCAAGGTGAAAATATGAGTGGAGCTGCAGCAAGCGACTAGCAAATATGGTGGCTAACTTATTCGCAAAGAGAGCGAGAAGTGGAGGCAAAGCACGAGCGAGAAACTAGAGAGCAACCTGCGCAAACATTACTCCAACACCGTGTCCACTTCCCGGACTCTGCCGAGAAGAGGCCATCATGGTAACACACTCAGTTGATTCATTTTAATTAATTAAGGTTCAAGTTATCTACAACCGGACATTAACAAATTCCCATCTGCCCATAACCACGGGCACGGCTTTCGAAAAGTTCAATCCCTGCAGGGGAGTCCTAACTTAGCCCATGACAAGCTCTCACGGTTAACGAAGGAATAGACCTCCTCCCAAGACGTTCCGATCAGACTCGGTATCTCAGTAATTCAAGACAACTCCGACAATGGTAAAACAAGTCCAGCAACACCGCCCGCTGTGCCGACAAATCCCGATAGGAGCTGCACATATCTCGTTCTCAGGGCACACCGGATAAGCTAAGCGTATGGGAGCCAACGTAACCCAAGTTGCCAAGGGACGGCCCCGCACGGTGCTCTAGGTTGGACCAACACTCAGAGGAGCACTGGCCCGGGGGGTTTAAAATAAGATGACCCTTGAGTCCACGAAACCCAAGGGAAAAGGCTAGGTGGCACATGGTAAAACTAAGGTTGGGCATTGTTGGAGGAGTTTTATTCAAGGCGGACTGTCAAGGGGTTCCCATTATAACCCAACCGCGTAAGGAACGCAAAATTCGGGAACATAACATCGATATGACGGAAACTAGGGCGGTAAGAGTGGAACAAAACACTAGGCGAGAGGCCGAGCCTTCCACCCTTTACCAAGTATATAGATGCATTAAGATAACAACATAACATAATGATATCCCAACAAGTAAATAAATGTCCCAACAAGGAACGGCCTTCAATCTTCACCTACAACTAGCAACGCTATAAGAGGGGCTGAGCAAAGCGGTAACATAGCCAATCAACAGTTTGCTAGGACAAGGTTGGTTAGAGGTTTGACATGGCAATTTGGGAGGCTTGCAAGCAAGTGGTAGGCATCATAGCAATGGCATAGCAAAAGAGCGAGCAAACTAGCATAGCAAAGATAGTAGTGATTTCAAGGGTATGATCATCTTGCCTGCACAGTTGTCAGAGTTGACTGGATCCTCGAAATCAAACTCAATGGGCTCCTCGTTAGCGAACTCGTCTCCTGGCTCTACCCAAACAAGACAAACAAGCAACAAGGATACAATCAACCACGTGCAAACTCAAACAACACGATGCAAAGATGATATGCTATGCGGGATGCGATGCGGGATGCAAAATGCAAGATATGACATGAAATGCATGAAGCTTGCCTCAACATGGAAATCCAAGGGTTCCACAGGAAAGATGAGATGAAATCGCTTGAAAACGATATAAAGAACGCCGGAATCGGAGTTACGATTTGGAAATGGCAAGCGATTCAAATATGACACCGATCTGCGATTTACAGCAAGTAGCCAACTAAATGCAATGAGACGAACATGCTACAGCAACCAAACATGACAACAAAATACATGGCAGGGATGCATACAAGATGTTTAACAAAAGTCTAGCACTGAGCTACGGCCAATTCATCCATTAACAGGTTCAAACAAGCATGGCAAAAATGCATATGGCAAACAGATCTCAGACTTGGTGAAATTAACACTTGTCTGGAATTTCAGATCAGGTAGCCCTCTTCGGAGCAACAAAACTACATGCTACAGGACCTGAACATGGCAAAGTAAAGCATGGCATGGAGCTACTCAAAGATATTAACAAAAGTCCCTTAGTGACCTTGAGCCAAAAGTGATCAGAAAATACAATTGCAAGCATGTGAACATAGCAAAAACATAATCAGATCACAGACTTAGTGAAAAATTGGCACATGCTGAAATATAACTCAGGTAGGCATGTTTACGAGCTCGATGCACTCACTACGGTGCAAGTCATGGGAAGACAAGCATACATCCATCAAGAAGGCATAAAATGCAAGCTAGAAATGGCAAGAACAAAAGCATAGCATGCACGGATCAACTACAACATCATCGGCAAAATTGCAAACAAGTTGACAATCTGCCCAGATTCACAAAGTAGCAAAACTAGAGCTCGATTGACTCAAGCTAGGGTGCTCCATAATTGCAAACAAAGACATGTATGGATAGAGCACTACAAGATTAACAAAACTCCCATACTGATCATCCTTAAAAGAGGCACGGATCACTAGGAAACAACAAGAACATATGGCATCATGAGATAAACAGCTGCAGGACTTAGTGATATCACTGTCCCTGAAAACAGAATTAGCAATTGCACCACTTTGCAAGCTTGCACTAGTCACCACACACATCCTAAAAATACATGGGTCGCACCTCTGGAGAGATGACAAAAGCCTTAACAAAACACATGTAGAGCATCATGGCATATCATGCACACAATAATCATGGCAAAAATGACAAAAGTGCTAACCGGAGTAGCAGATCTGACAATTAACTCAAGTAGCCCTCTTCTAACAGCATTCAGGGCATCAAGATGAACTCAAATGAAAATCATGCAATGGAACGAAATGATGTACTCTCTGAGATGAACATTTTGATATGCTATATGCATGAATCGGAGCTACGGATGCAAAATTACGGAGCCATGAACATGAGCACTTGAACTGAAAAATCTTCGGGACTTGGTGAAAAATGCAACCTCCCAGATCTAGGGTTTCGGAGGCACGCGGCCCGAGGTTCACCGGCGCGAGCTCGAGGTCGCCGGCGAGGTGGGTTCGTCGGCCGGGAGAAGAGGGGAGGCGAGGCCGGGGCCGGATCCGGCGGAGGAGGGAGGAGGCGGCGCCGGCGGTGGCCGGACTTGGCGGCGGCGGCGGCGGCGGGGAGCGCGCGGGGCGCGGCGCGAGGCGGCTGCCGGAGGCGATGGCACGCGGCGGCGGAGCGAGGCGGCGGCGTCGGGGCGAGGCGGTGGCGTCGGGGGCGAGGCGGCGGCGTCGGCAGCCAGGCGGCGGGGCGAGGGAGCGGGCCGCGGGGGCTGGCTCCGGGCTCCCGGGCCGCGTGGTGGGAGGCGGCGGCGGCGGGACTCGTGGCGGCGCGCGATTGTGCGGCGGTGGCGGTGCGGACGTGTCCGGTCAGATTCGGGCATGTCCGGCCGGCACGGAGAGGTAAAATTAGGGTTTCGGGGAGGGGGGTCCGAGATTTTCGAGGAGGACCTATTTATAGGCATAGAGGGAGCTAGGAGAGTCCAAATGAGGTGCGGTTTTCGGCCACGTGATCGTGATCGAACGCACTAGATGATGGAGAAGACTTAGGTGGGTTTTGGGCAAAATTGGAGGGGTGTTGGGCTGCAACACACACGAGGCCTTTTCGGTCCCTCGGTTAACCGTTGGAGTATCAAACGAAGTCCAAATGATACGAAACTTGACAGGCGGTCTACCGGTAGTAAACCAATGCCGCTTGGAAAGTCTCGGTCCAATCCGGAAATGTTTAATCCCCACACACGAAAGAAAGGTAGAATTGACCACCGGAGGAGAACGAAGCGCCGGAATGCAAAACGGACAACGGGGAAAATGCTCGAATGCATGAACAAACACGTATGCAAATGCAATGCACAGGATGACATGATATGAGATGCATGACAACGATAACAACACACGGAGACAAAGACCTGAACCCGAGAAAATAAAATAACTTAACGCCGGAAACGGCAAGAGTTGGAGTACAAATTGGAAAAGTTACATCCGGGGTGTTACACTCCTGCCGGTGCCGCCGCCGTCGCGCGACTCCGGGTGCTGACGCAGTCGGAGTGTCTGACTGGGGCCAACTTGCTGGCCGCCTTCGTGGCGCGCCGAGTCCTCCCACTCCAAGGCCGGCCTCATATGATATGTCAGATGAGTGTCCACCGGGACCCAAGTCGGATGTGCTCCAAGGACATGCCCCACGCGGAGGTGGTAGACACGGTGAATTACATCGCGAACTGCGGTATCTCGGAGGATTGGCAGTTCGGCATGGAGCCGTACTCGTGCGCCAACCCCCCGCCTGTTGTAAGTCGTTTCTCTTCTTATTCTGCTTTCTTTCTTCAGCCGAATCCGACTTCTAATCTTTTTTAGTACTCGAACCAGAACCCTCTCGTCCAGCCTTCGGCCGGCACCGCAGGGCCAGCCCGCCAGTTCGTCCCCGACCGAGCGAAGAGCGACGTTGACGACCCCGACTTAGGGGCGGCAGCGATGGAGGCCGACGCCGAAGGAGGAAGCGGAGGAGGAGGAGGCGGCTTCAGGCCTTCGGCCACCTTTGCCGACTGGCCTGATGATGACTTTGAGGGGGAAGTCGCCCCGTGCCACCAACCAAAAGCCAGCCACCCCGGCGCGAGTTCCTCTGCCGCCATGGATGGTCTAGGCGGTGCGAAGAAGCGTCGGGCCGGGCCGAGTTCTCTTGGCGGCCGGCCGAAGAAGTTCAAGGGGGCGGCCGCCGCGACCAAGCGGGAAGAGGCGATCGCAAAAGCCAACCGCTTCCGCAAGGAAGTGAAGAAGCCACCACTGGTCTCTGCGTAAGTGCTTCCGTCCTTTGTCTTATTTCCTTCTGGTGGATCTTGTCCAAATCTTTTACTTGCTTTCTCTGCTTGAGGGCTTGCCTCACCTTTGAGAGGATCGCCGCCGCCTCCATCATGGGGTCGGCAGAGACGTCCGCCACCACTCAGCGGATTGACCCCGCCGCCGACCTTCGGGAGGCGACGGAGCGAAACGCGCAGGAGAAGCGCGACGAGGAAGAAACCGCCCGCCGGGAGAAGGCGAAGGACGAGAAGGCGTCCGCCTCTGCCCAGAAGAAGCTGGATGATGTCGAAGCTACCGTCGCCGGGCAAAGCGGCGGGCTGAGGAAGCCGTGCGCTGCCAGTCGGCGTTGTTTGTGTTAGGTAACGTAGTAATTTCAAAAATTTCCTACGCACACGCAAGATCATGGTGATGCATAGCAACGAGAGGGGAGAGTGTGATCTACGTACCCTTGTAGACCGATAGCGGAAGCGTTAGCACAACGCGGTTGATGTAGTCGTACATCTTCACGGCCCGACCGATCAAGCACCAAAACTACGGCACCTCCGAGTTCTAGCACACGTTCAGCTCGATGACGATCCCCGGACTCCGATCCAGCAAAGTGTCGGGGAAGAGTTCCGTCAGCACGACGGCGTGGTGACGATCTTGATGTTCTACCGTCGCAGGGCTTCGCCTAAGCACCGCTACAATATTATCGAGGATTATGGTGGAAGGGGGCACCGCACACGGCTAAGAATATGATCACGTGGATCAACTTGTGTGTCTATGGGGTGCCCCCTGCCCCCGTATATAAAGGAGTGGAGGAGGGGAGGGTCGGCCCTCTCTATGGCGCGCCCTAGGGGAGTCCTACTCCCACCGGGAGTAGGATTCCCCCTTTCCTAGTCCAACTAGGAGTCCTTCCATGTAGTAGGAGTAGGAAACAAGGAAGGGGCGCAGCCCCTCCCCTTAGTCCAATTCGGACTAGGCCTTGGGGGGCGCGCGGCCTGCCCTAGGCAGCCCCTCTCTCTTTCCCGTATGGCCCAATAAGGCCCAGTACTTCTCCTGGCGAATTCCCGTAACTCTCCGGTACTCCGAAAAATACTCGAATCACTCGGAACCTTTCCGATGTCCGAATATAGTCGTCCAATATATTGATTTTTACATCTCGACCATTTCGAGACTCCTCGTCATGTCCCTGATCTCATCCGGGACTCCGAACTCCTTCGGTACATCAAAACTCATAAACTCATAATATAACTGTCATCGAAACCTTAAGCGTGCGGACCCTACGGGTTCGAGAACAATGTAGACATGACCAAGACACGTCTCCGGTCAATAACCAATAGCGGAACCTGGATGCTCATATTGGCTCCTACATATTCTACGAAGATCTTTTATCGGTCAGACCGCATAACAACATACGTTGTTCCCTTTGTCATCGGTATGTTACTTGCCCGAGATTCGATCGTCGGTATCCAATACCTAGTTCAATCTCGTTACCGGCAAGTCTCTTTACTCGTTCCGTAATACATCATCTCGCAACTAACTCATTAGCTGCAGTGCTTGCAAGGCTTAAGTGATGTGCATTACCGAGAGGGCCCAGAGATACCTCTCCGACAATCGGAGTGACAAATCCTAATCTCGAAATACGCAACCCAACATGTACCTTTGGAGACACCTGTAGAGCTCCTTTATAATCACCCAGTTACGTTGTGACGTTTGGTAGCACACAAAGTGTTGCTCCGGCAAACGGGAGTTGCATAACCTCATAGTCATAGGAACATGTATAAGTCATGAAGAAAGCAATAGCAACATACTAAACGATCGGGTGCTAAGCTAATGGAATGGGTCATGTCAATCAGATCATTCATCTAATGATGTGATCCCGTTAATCGAATAACAACTCTTTGTCCATGGTTAGGAAACATAACCATCTTTGATTAACGAGCTAGTCAAGTAGAGGCATACTAGTGACACTCTGTTTGTCTATGTATTCACACATGTATTATGTTTCCAGTTAATACAATTCTAGCATGAATAATAAACATTTATCATGAAATAAGGAAATAAACAATAACTTTATTATTGCCTCTAGGGCATATTTCCTTCAGTTTGTCATCCCGCTGAACTCAGCGCGGCCGCCTCCGGAATTCACGGAGCAGACTGGGGAAGCCGGTGGCGAGAACCCCATCATGGAGAGGGAAGGCGGCGAGGCCTCCATGTCGGACACGGTCGTGCCGCTACCGCCGCCTCCGCCACCGTCTGGGAGCGTGCGAGGCGAACAGCCGGCAGACCTGCCGGTGTCGCCGCCTAAAGACGAGGCCGTGGCGAAGCTGCTCCTTCAAGTCACCTCGCCAACGCGCCGCCGCCTTGAGAAGGCGATTTCAGCGCCACGCCCCTTGGAGACTGGCGCCGCCAGCTCAGCCATCCCAAACATCGAGGCAACGAGCGCCGCGCCCGTTGGGTGGGTGCGAGGAGGCGGCACAAGCCCGCTGAACCAGGCGCTTCTGGACGTCCAGGCGAAGCTTCGAGCTGAGGGTGACGCCATCCAGAACTGCACCAAGGCGCATCTAGCGTCGCGAGCAGCCGTCCGGGTATGTTTTCTTCTGACTTTGTTTTTCTTGTTCTTCTCTGTGGGGGCACGCCAGCGCACCCACTGGGTGCAGTCCCCGAGTTCCGGGCCGGCTGCTGAGCAGGCGGCTCGGAACTCCATTGGCGAGTTCTAAGTACTTACTCTTGTTTGAAATACTTATCACAGGATTATCACAACCTCCGGGTCACCACCTTCAACCGCAATGTTGAGGAGCTGGGCAAGCGGACTACCGACTTGTCGGAGAGCCGGAGTGAGTCCTCCTTCTTCTTCGTGGGGGCGCGCTGGCGCACCCGCGGGCTGTAGTCCCCGAGATTCGGGCCGACTACTGAGCAGTCGGGCCGGATCTTCCTGGCGACCTTCTTTGTTAATGACTTAGCGTCTTCTTCTTCTTTTTTCTTCAGAGGCCAACACCGTTCTTCAGCAGTAGCTGGGCGAAGCCAACACCGCCTTGCGTGCCAAGGGGGAGGAGTGTGGCAAGATCGTCGCAGAGCGCGACCTGCTGGCTACGCAGCTGGCGGAGCAGAAGGAGCTGCTTAAGAAGGCGCAGGACGATGCGGAGAAGAAAGAGACTGCTCTCCTGGCTGAGTTGGAAAGCGAGTGCTCCTCCTGGACCGACAAGGAGGCAATGCTGACCTCCGGCTTCCATGAGATTGAGGATATTGTCGACGGTGAGTTTCTTTACTCTCTTTCTTTGAGCCGTCGACTGCAAGTCGGGCTGACTCCTGATTTTTTGACTTGCTTCTTTTTCATCTTGGCAGACTTCTTCCCTGGCCACACGCAAGCTGCTACTCAAGCCAGCGAGGCTGATCACAATGCGCGGAGGGCAAATGGCGAGAAGATTGCCGCCAATGCCCCCCGGACCCTTGATGAGCAGCTTCTGAGCATCGAGGCTCATCTGCGGCCGGCCCATTGGATGTTGCGCCCGCTTCAACGTGTTGGCGCCCAGGCGATTGCTGCCTTGTGGCCAGACATGCCAGTTCTGCGCACTCCCAGTCGGACTGCCGACTGGCTGGAGGTCGCGGCTGGCCGCCTCGAGGCCTGGAAGGGTTCCTCGGCCCGGGCTGGAGTGTGCTGGGCCTTGGAATTTGTCAAGGCGTGGTATCCAGGGCTGGAACTGGACCGGCTAGCCACGCTCTGGTCAGAGGCTCAAGCAGAGCTGGCAGCTGTGGAAGACGCCCTCGTCGAGCATGCGACGGCGATCGCCGAGTACGTAGACACCAGCGTCTTCGTCCCTGAGCGGGCTGAAGATGGCGGAGAGGCATCGCCGGAGTGGTTCGAGATGAAACCGGATTACGACGAGGACTCGGCGGAGGTGATCGGCTCCAGCGCTGAGGAGGGAGGCGAGGCGGAGGTCGGAGATGAGACGGAGGTGCCAGAAGACAGAGTGGGGGACCAGCCTCAGCTCGACCGCGCCTCCAGCAACGAGCCGCGCTCGACCGAGCTGGCTGCCGCTGGAGACGATCAAGCCGAGACCGCCCAGCCGTCCGCCCCAGTGCCCGACACCAACGTCTCCTCCGACCCTCCAAACCCGTCTGCCGCTTCCTAGGCCGTCGTCTTGCCTTTATTTATCTACTTTAGTAGTCTTTGAAGAACTTGTTAATTCGCACAATTCCACCCGTGGGGTGTATTTTGAACTTCTGTTCGAAGATTCGGCCAAGGGTCTATGTTATGTAAATATTTATCTGAGTTCTATCATTTCTTGCTCATTGCTCTTTTGGCTTTTTCCTTTGCCGCCTTCCCTTAGTTGCCGTCTTTGCCAGTTGGACAGCCGCTCTGCGGACTGCCGCTGGATCAAGTGCTTTGCTACTTTGGGAGGGCAAGTACTTGGCCGTTCTAGAGTTTGTTAGCAAGTTGAATAGAAGGCGGCAAGCCGACTACTCAGGAGTCGGCTTTGCAAAGAGCGGCTAGAAAGCCGGCTTAAGCTATGTTTATGCTTTGAGTCCTTAGCCATTTTTCATGTGGGCGCCCATTCTTCCTTGCTCCTGCCCACCAGACAGTCGCTCTGCGAGCTGTGGCTTCTTATAGGAGACGGCTTAGGCACCACACACTACTTGTCCGACTACAGGAAGCATTTCATAGTGCAAGACGGTGAGTCCCCGGGCTGACTAGTCGGACCCGGTGCCAAGCGGCATAAAAAAGAGTGGCATACTCGAAGGCATAATTCTTATCGTATAGATAACAAAAAGGGCAGTCCCGAGCTCGTCTCAGGGGGCCCGAAGTATTGGTACTTTAATACAAAGGGTGGCGTGGTACATACTGCATCAACTATAAATCTTCGGAGAAGGTTTGCATTCCATGGCCATTCCGTCTCTTTGCCGGAGTCGTCCCTCTTGTGTGCTCGGGGCTTCTGAGCATCAATTAGATAGTAGGAGTCGTTGCCCAGCACTTTGCTGATGATGAAGGGGCCTTCCCAAGGCGCCGACAACTTGTGCTGGCCGGCTGTCCGCTGGATCAGTCGAAGCACAAGGTCGCCCTCTTGGAAAGATCTCGGCCTGACCTTCCTGTTGTAGTATCGGTGCAGGCTTTGCTGGTAGATGCTGGACCGGCTGAGTGACAACAGCCGGCCCTCTTCCAGCAGATCGATGTCGTCCTGACATGCTTCTTCTGCTTCCTCCTCAGTGTACATGGTGACTCGCGGGGAGTCGAACTCTATGTCCGTTGGGATGACGGCTTCAGCACCATAGACGAGGAAGAAGGGCATGAAGCCGGTCGACTTGTTTGGAGTCGTGCGCAGACTCTAGAGGACGGCTGGTAACTCGTCAAGCCAACAGCCGGCCGAATGCTCCAGTGGTTCGACCAGTCGAGGCTTGATGGCAGACAGGATGAGGCCATTTGCTCGCTCCACCTGGCCGTTTGACTGCAGATGGGCAACAGATGCTAAGTCCAGTCGGATGCCCTGTGTCGTGCAGAAACGGGTCAAGGCGCCTTTGGCAAAATTTGTGCCATTGTCGGTGATGATGCTGTGTGGTATGCCGTACCGAATTGTGATGTCGGAGATGAAAGTCACGGCAGTCGGGCCATTCAACTTCTTGATGGGCTTTGCTTCTATCCACTTGGTGAACTTATCCATCATGACGAGTAAGTGAGTTAAGTCGCCTCGCGCCGTCTTGAATGGTCCCACCATGTCCAGGCCCCAAACTGCAAAGGGCCAAGCGATGGGGATAGTCTTGAGTGCAGAAGCCGGCTGATGCGGCTTGGAACGGAACTTCTGGCACCCCTTGCATTTTTGGACCAATTCCTTGGCCTCTTCTAGGGCAGTTGGCCAAAAGAAACCGTGTCGAAAGGCTTTGGCGACGAGTGCTCTTGAGGCCGCACTCGCCTTGATGGATGTCTTTGAGAATTGCTTGGCCTTGCTCTGGCTCGATGCAACGCTGGTAGACACCAGTGATGCTGCACCTGACCAGATCTCTGTTGACTATGGTGTAGGCTGCCGCTCGGCGTTGTACTTGTCGAGCCAAGATTTCATCGGTTGGTAGCTCTTTGCTTACTAGGAACTTGAGGATGGGTTGTGCCCATGATGGTGTTGCTATTTCTTCGATTGCCAGAACTATGACTTGGACGAGGGTGGCTGGGCTGGGAGGCGGCGGGCTGGAGTCCGCGGTCGCTTGCTGGATTGATGAAGTCCCCGAGCCGACTAATGCAGTACCCGGGCCGAGCTTTGGAGTCTTCGGTCTGGTCGCCGCAGTCCCCGGGCCGGGTTCTGAAATCCCCGGGCTGGCTTCGACTGCGGCGTTCTTGGAGCCATCTGCAAGAGTTCTTGTGCCGTCTGCTGGGGCTCTTGAGTCGGATCCGACTTCTTCGGGGGGAGCTGGCACAAAGATGGAGTCCGACTCTGGTGAAGGCTTGACAGACGGCTTGAGGAGGCGCTGAAGGGCGATGCTGGACGGTATTGCTTGGCGGGTGGAGCCGATTCGCGCCAGGGTGTCTGCTTGGTCGTTGTCATTTCTTGGCACGTGAAGGAACTCGCACCCGTCGAAATATCCACTGAGTTGCTGAATGAGAAAGCGGCAGCTTGCCATGTTTGCATCCTTGGCATCCCAGTCGCCAGATGACTGCTGGACCACCAAGTCAGAGTCGCCATAGCACAGGATCCGGCGAATGCCAAGTTCTTTGGCAAGCTGGAGCCCGTGAATGAGCGCCTCGTATTCGGCGACGTTGTTGGAGGCGGCGAAATGGATCTGCAGTGCATATTTGAGCTTGTCGCCTTTAGGGGAAGTGAGGACAACGCCGGCTCCCAAGCCGGTGCGCATCTTGGAGCCATCGAAATGCATCCGCCAGTGGGTGGAGTCGGGTGCTGGTGGCAGGTACTGGGTCTCGGCCCAGTCAACGAGGAAGTCGGCCAGTGCTTGCGACTTGATGGCGGTGCGGGGCTGATAGTAGATGGTGTAGGGGCCAGTTCTATGGCCCATTTGGCCACTCGGCCGGAGGCATCCGGCTTCCGATGATCTCGGCTAGTGGGGCTGTGCAAACCATAGTGATTGGATGCTCTTGAAAGTAAGGCTTTAGCTTCTTGGCGGCAAAGTGTACGCCATAGCACATCTTCGGGTAGTGGGGGTAGTTCTGCTTGGAGGTCGACAGCACTTCGCTTAGGTAATATACTGGTCTCTGGACAGGTAGTGCCTTTCCTTTCTCCTTGCGCTCAACTACGATGACTGTGCTGACTACCCGGCTGGTGGCGGCAATGTACAGGAGCATGGGCTCCTTAGGAGTTGGAGCCGCCAGCACAGGGGGAGTAGCAAACATCTTCTTCAGCTGGAGAAAAGCCTCGTCCGCCTTGTGGTTACACTTGAAAAAAGTGGTCTTCTTCATGAGCTGGTACAAGGGGAGAGCTTTCTCGCCCAGCCGACTGATGAATCGGCTGATGGACGCCAAGGAGCCAGTGAACTTTTGCACATCCAGCAGTCGGTTGGGTACCTCCATCCTCTCGATGGCTTTGATCTTCACAGGGTTGCACTCTATGCCGCGTTCAGAGTACAGGAAGCCAAGGAGTTGGCCGGCTGGTACTCCGAAGACGCATTTCTCAGGGTTGAGCTTGATCTGGAATCGGCGCAGGTTCTCAAAGGTCTCCTTGGGGTCTTCCAGCAGTGTTCCACGCTTTTCCGTCTTCACCACTGTTGGGGAACGTTGCAGAAAACAAAAAAATTCCTACGGTTTCACCAAGATCCATCTATGAGTTCATCTAGCAACGAGTGATTGGATGCATCTACATACCTTCGTAGATCACGAGCGGAAGTGTTAAAAGAACGGGGATGAGGAAGTCGTACTCGATGTGATCCAAATCACCGAAGATCCTAGCGCCGAACGGACGGCACCTCCGCGTTCAACACATGTACGGTCAGCGTGACGTCTCCTCCTTCTTGATCTAGCAAGGGGGAAGGAGAGGTTGATGAAGATCCAGCAGCACGACGGCGTGGTGGTGGATGCAGCGGTCACCGCAGCAGGGCTTCACCGAGCTTCTACGAGAGGGAGAGGTGTAGCAGGGGAGAGGGAGGCTCCAAGGCTTAAGGGTGCGGCTGCCCCTCCCTCCCCCCCCCTTTATATAGGTCCCCTTGGGGGGGCGCCGGCCCTTGGAGATCAGATCTCCCAAGGGGGGTGGCGGCTAGGGGGTGGAGTACCCCCCAAGGCAAGTGGGGCGCCCCCACCCTAGGGTTTCCAACCCTAGGCCCAGGGGGTGGGCCAAGGGGGGTGCACCAGCCCACTATGGGCTGGTTCCCCTCCCCACTTCAGCCCATGGGGCCCTCCGAGATGGGTGGCCCCACCCGGTGGACCCCCGGGGCCCATCCGGTGGTCCCGGTACAATACCGGTGACCCCCGAAACTCTCCCGATGGCCGAAACTGCACTTCCTATATATAATTCTTCACCTCCGGACCATTCCAGAACTCCTCGTGATGTCCGGGATCTCATCTAGGACTCCGAACAACTTTCGGGTTACTGCATATTCATATCTCTACAACCCTAGCATCACCGAACCTTAACTGTGTAGACCCTACGGGTTCGGGAGACATGTAGACATGACCGAGACGGTTCTCCGGTCAATAACCAACAACGGGATCTGGATACCCAGGTTGGCTCCCACATACTCCTTGATGATCTCATCGGATGAACCACGATGTCGAGGATTCACGTAACCCCGTATACAATTCCCTTTGTCAATCGGTACGTTACTTGCCTGAGATTCGATCGTCAGTATCCCAAATACCTCGTTCAATCTCGTTACTGGCAAGTCACTTTACTCGTACCGTAATGCATGATCCCGTGACCAGACACTTGGTCACGTTGAGCTTATTATGATGATGCATTACCGAGTGGGCCCAGAGATACCTCTCCGTCATACGGAGTGACAAATCCCAGTCTTGATCCGTGTCAACCCAACAGACACTTTCGGAGATACCCGTAGTATACCTTTATAGTCACCCAGTTACGTTGTGACGTTTGGTACACCCAAAGCACTCCTACGGTATCCGGGAGTTACACGATCTCATGGTCTAAGGAAAAGATACTTGACATTGGAAAAACTCTAGCAATCGAACTATACGATCTTGTGCTATGTTTAAGATTGGGTCTTGTCCATCACATCATTCTCCTAATGATGTGATCTCGTTATCAATGACATCCAATGTCCATAGTCAGGAAACCATGACTATCTGTTGATCGACGAGCTAGTCAACTAGAGGCTTACTAGGGACATGTTGGTGTCTATGTATTCACACATGTATTACAATTTCCAGATAACACAATTATAGCATGAATAAAAGACAATTATCATGAACAAGGAAATATAATAATAATCCTTTTATTATTGCCTCTAGGGCATATTTCCAACAGTCTCCCACTTGCATTAGAGTCAATAATCTAGTTACATTGTGATGAATCAAACACCCATAGAGTTCTGGTGTTGATCATGTTTTGCCCTAGGGAGAGGTTTAGTCAATGGATCTGCAACATTCAGATCTGTATGTACTTTACAAATATCTATGTCTCCGTTTTGAACATTTTCACGAATGGAGTTGAAGCGACGCTTGATGTGCCTTGTCTTCTTGTGAAACCTGGGCTCCTTGGCAAGTGCAATAGCTCCAGTGTTGTCACAGAAGAGTTTGATCGGCCCCGACGCATTGGGTATGACTCCTAGGTCGGTGATGAACTCCTTCACCCAAATTGCTTCATGTGCTACCTCCGCGGCTGCCATGTACTCCGCTTCACATGTAGATCCCGCCACGACGCTCTGCTTGCAGCTGCACCAGCTTACTGCTCCACCATTCAACATATACATGTATCCGGTTTGTGACTTAGAGTCATCCAGATCTGTGTCGAAGCTAGCGTCGACGTAACCCTTTACAATGAGCTCTTCGTCACCTCCATAAACGAGAAACATGTCCTTAGTCCTTTTCAGGTACTTCAGGATATTCTTGACCGCTGTCCAGTGTTCCTTGCCGGGATTACTTTGGTATCTTCCGACCAAACTTACGGCAAGGTTTACATCAGGTCTAGTACACAGCATGGCATACATAATAGACCCTATGGCTGAGGCATAGGGGATGACACTCATCTCTTCTATATCTTCTACCGTGGTCGGACATTGAGCTGAGCTCAATTTCACACCTTGTAACACAGGCAAGAACCCCTTCTTAGACTGATCCATATTGAAAACTTCTTCAATATCTTATCAAGGTATGTGCTTTGTGAAAGACCTATGAGGCGTCTTGATCTATCTCTATAGATCTTGATGCCTAATATATAAGCAGCTTCTCCAAGGTCCTTCATTGAAAAACTCTTATTGAAGTAGGCCTTAATGTTGTCCAAAAGTTCTATATCATTTCCCATCAAAAGTATGTCATCTACATATAATATGAGAAATTCTACAGAGCTCCCACTCACTTTCTTGTAAACGCAAGCTTCTCCATAAGTCTGCATAAACCCAAACGCTTTGATCATCTCATCAAAGCGAATGTTCCAACTCCGAGATGCTTGCACCAGCCCATAAATGGATTGCTGGAGCTTGCATACCTTGTTAGCATTCTTAGGGTCGACAAAACCTTCTGGCTGCATCATATACAGTTCTTCCTTAAGATAACCATTAAGGAATGCTATTTTGACGTCCATTTGCCATATCTCATAATCATAGTATGCGGCAATTGCTAACATGATTCGGACGGACTTCAGCTTTGCTACGGGAGAGAAAGTCTCATCATAGTCAACCCCTTGAACTTGTTGATAACCCTTAGCGACAAGCCTAGCTTTATAGATGGTCGCATTACCATCTGCGTCTGTCTTCTTCTTAAAGATCCATTTATTTTCTATGGCTCGCCGATCATCGGGCAAGTCAGTCAAAGTCCATACTTCGTTTTCATACATGGATCCTATCTCAGATTTCATGGCTTCCAGCCATTTGTCGGAATCCGGGCCAGCCATCGCTTCTTCATAGTTTGAATGTTCACCGTTGTCCAACAACATAATTTCTAAGACAGGGTTGCCATACCACTCTGGCGCGGAACGTGTCCTAGTGGACCTACGAAGTTCAGTAGCAACTTGATCTGAAGTTTCATGATCATCATCATTAACTTCCTCTCTAGTCGGTTCAGGCACCTCAGGAACATTTTCTTGAGTTGCGCTACTTATCGGTTCAAGAGGTAATACTTCATCAAGTTCTACTTTCCTCCCACTTATTTCTTTCGAGAGGAACTCTTTCTCTAGAAAGGATCCATTCTTGGCAACAAAGATCTTGCCTTCGGATCTGAGGTAGAAGGTATACCCAACAGTTTCTTTAGGGTATCCTATGAAGACGCATTTTTCCGACTTGGGTTCGAGCTTTTCATGTTGAAGTTTCTTGACATAAGCCTCACATCCCCAAACTTTTAGAAACGACAGCTTAGGTTTCTTCCCAAACCATAATTCATACGGTGTCGTCTCAACGGATTTCGACATAGCCCTATTTAAAGTGAATGCGGCAGTCTCTAAAGCATAGCCCCAAAATGACAGTGGTAAATCGGTAAGAGACATCATAGATCGCACCATATCCAATAGAGTGCGATTACGACGTTCGGACACACCATTACGCTGAGGTGTTCCAGGCGGCGTGAGTTGTGGAACTATTCCACATTTTCTTAAGTGTGTGCCAAATTCGTGACTCAAGTATTCTCCTCCACGATCTGATCACAAAAACTTGATTTTTCTGTCACGTTGATTCTCAACCTCACTCTGAAATTCCTTGAACTTTTCAAAGGTTTCAGACTTGTGTTTCATTAAGTAGACATACCCATATCTACTCAAGTCATCAGTGAGGGTGAGAACATAACGATAACCACCGCGAGCCTCAACACTCATTGGACCGCACACATCAGTATGTATGATTTCCAATAAGTTGGTTGCTTGCTCCATTGTTCCTGAGAATGGAGTCTTGGTCATTTTACCCATGAGGCATGGTTCGAACGTGTCAAATGATTCGTAATCAAGAGACTCTAAAAGTCCATCTGCATGGAGCTTCTTCATGCGTTTGACACCTATGTGACCAAGGCGGCAGTGCCACAAGTATGTGGGACTATCATTATCAACCTTACATCTTTTGGTATTCACACTATGAATATGTGTAGCATTACGCTCGAGATAAATTAAGAATAAACCATTCACCATAGGAGCATGACCATAAAACATATCACTCATATAAATAGAACAACCATTATTCTCGGATTTAAGTGAGTAGCCATCTCGAATTAAACGAGATCCTGATACAATGTTCATGCTCAAACTTGGCACTAAATAACAATTATTGAGGTTCAAAACTAATCCCGTAGGTAAATGTAGAGGTAGCGTGCCGACGGCGATCACATCAACCTTGGAACCATTCCCGACGCGCATCGTCACCTCGTCCTTCGCCAGTCTCCACTTATTCCGCAGCTCCTGCTTTGAGTTACAAATGTGAGCAACCGCACCGGTATCAAATACCCAGGAGCTACTACGAATACTGGTAAGGTACACATCAATTACATGTATATCACATATACCTTTTGTGTTGCCGGCCTTCTTGTCCGCTAAGTATTTGGGGCAGTTCCGCTTCCAGTGACCACTTCCCTTGCAATAAAAGCACTCAGTCTCGGGCTTGGGTCCATTCTTTGGTTTCTTCCCGACAGCTTGCTTACCGGGCGCGGAAACTCCCTTGCCGTCCTTCTTGAAGTTCTTTTTACCCTTGCCTTTCTTGAACTTAGTGGTTTTATTGACCATCAACACTTGATGTTCCTTTTTGACTTCTACCTCTGCTGATTTCAGCATTCAAAATACCTTAGGAATGGTCTTTTCCATCCCCTGTATATTGAAGTTCATCACAAAGCTCTTGTAGCTTGGTGGAAGCGACTGAAGGATTCTGTCAATGACCGCGTCATCCGGGAGATTAACTCCCAGCTGAGTCAAGCGGTTATGTAATCTAGACATAGTGAGTATGTGCTCACTGACAGAACTATTTTCCTCCATCTTACAGCTGAAGAACTTATCGGAGACTTCATATCTCTCGACCCGGGCATGAGCTTGAAAAACCATTTTCAGCTCTTCGAACATCTCATATGCTCCGTGTCTCTCAAAACGCTTTTGGAGCCCCGGTTGTAAGCTGTAAAGCATGCCGCACTGAACGAGGGAGTAGTCATCAGCACGTGTCTGCCAAGCGTTCATAACATCTTGGTTCTGTGGGATAGGTGCATCACCTAGCGGTGCTTCTAGGACATAATCTTTCTTTGCAGCTATGAGGATGATCCTCAGGTTCCGGACCCAGTCCGTATAATTGCTGCCATCGTCTTTCAGCTTGGTTTTCTCTAGGAACGCATTGAAGTTGAGGACAACGTTGGCCATTTGATCTACAAGACATATTGTAAAGATTTTAGACTAAGTTCATGATAATTAAGTTCATCTAATCAAATTATATAATGAACTCCCACTCAGATAGACATCCCTCCAGTCATCTAAGTATAACATGATCCGAGTCAACTAGGCCGTGTCCGATCATCACGTGAGACGGACTAGTCAACATCGGTGAACATCTTCATGTTGATCGTATCTTCTATACGACTCATGCTCGACCTTTCGGTCTTCTGTGTTCCGAGGCCATGTCTGTACATGCTAGGCTTGTCAAGTCAACCTAAGTGTTTGCATGTGTAAATCTGTCTTACACCCATTGTATGTGAACGTTGGAATCTATCACACCCGATCATCACGTGGTGCTTCGAAACAACGAACTGTCGCAACGGTGCACAGTTAGGGGGAACACTTTCTTGAAATTATTATGAGGGATCATCTTATTTACTACCGTCGTTCTAAGTAAACAAGATGCAAAAACATGATAAACATCGCATGCAATCAAATAATAATAGTGACATGATATGGCCAATATCACATAGCTCCTTTGATCTCCATCTTGGGGCTCCATGATCATCTTGTCGCCAGCATGACACCATGATCTCCATCATCATGATCTCCATCATCGTGTCTCCATGAAGTTTCTCGCCAACTATTACTTCTACTACTATGGCTGACACATTTAGCAATAAAGTAAAGTAATTTACATGGCGTTTCTCAATGACACGCAGGTCATACAAAAAATAAATACAACTCCTATGGCTCCTGCCGGTTGTCATACTCATCGACATGCAAGTCGTGATTCCTATTACAAGAACATGATCTCATACATCACATATATATCATTCATCATTCATCACAACTTTGGCCATATCACATCACAAAGCACTTGCTGCAAAAACAAGTTAGACGTCCTCTAATTGTTGTTGCAAGTTTTACGTGGCTGCAATAGGGTTCTAGCAAGAACGTTTTCTTACCTACATAAAGCCACAACGTGATTTTTCAACTTCTATTTACCCTTCATAAGGACCCTTTTCATCGAATCCGCTCCAACTAAAGTGGGAGAGACAGACACCCGCTAGCCACCTTATGCAACTAGTGCATGTCAGTCGGTGGAACCAGTCTCACGTAAGCGTACGTGTAAGGTCGGTCCGGGTCGCTTCATCCCACAATACCGCTGAAGCAAAGTAAGACTAGTAGCGGCAAGAAAGTTGACAACATCTACGCCCACAACAAATTGTGTTCTACTCGTGCAAAGAGAACTACGCATAGACCTAGCTCATGATGCCACTGTTGGGGAACGTTGCAGAAAACAAAAAATTTCCTACGATTTCACCAAGATCCATCTATGAGTTCATCTAGCAATGAGTGATTGGATGCATCTACATACCTTTGTAGATCACGAGCGGTAGCATTCAAAGAACGGGGATGAGGAAGTCGTACTCGACGTGATCCAAATCATCGAAGATCCTAGCGCCGAATGGACGGCACCTCTGCGTTCAACACACGTACGGTCCGCGTGACGTCTCCTCCTTCTTGATCCAGCAAGGGGGAAGGAGAGGTTGATGAAGATCCAGCAGCACGACGGCGTGGTGGTGGATGCAGCAGTCACCGCGGCAGGGCTTCGCCGAGCTTCTACCAGAGGGAGAGGTGTGGCAGGGGACAGGGAGGCGCCAAGGCTTAAGGGTGCGGCTGCCCCTCCCTCCCCCCCCCTTTATATAGGCCCCCTTGGGGGGGTGGCCCTTGGAGATCATATCTCCCAAGGGGGGCGGCGGCTAGGGGGTGGAGTACCCCCCCAAGGCAAGTGGGGCGCCCCCCCCCCCACCCTAGGGTTTCCAACCCTAGGCGCAGGGGGTGGGCCAAGGGGGGCGCACCAGCCCACTATGGGCTGGTTCCCCTCCCCACTTCAGACCATGGGGCCCTCCGGGATGGGTGGCCCCACCCGGTGGACCCCCGGGGCCCATCCGGTGGTCCCGGTACAATACCGGTGACCCTCGAAACTCTCCCGATGGCCGAAACTGCACTTCCTAAACATAATTCTTCACCTCCGGACCATTCTGGAACTCCTCGTGACGTCCGAGTTCTCATCCGGGACACCGAACAACTTTCGGGTTACTGCATATTCATATCTCTAGAACCCTAGCGTCACCGAACCATAAGTGTGTAGACCCTACGGGTTCGGGAGACATGTAGACATGACCGAGACGGTTCTCCGGTCAATAACCAACAACGGGATCAGGATACCCATGTTGGCTCCCACATGCTCCTCGATGATCTCATCAGATGAACCATGATGTCGAGGATTCAGCAACCCCGTATACAATTCCCTTTGTCAATCGGTATGTTACTTGCCCAAGATTCGATCGCCGGTATCCCAAATACCTTGTTCAATCTCGTTACCAGCAAGTCACTTTACTCGTACCATAATGCATGATCCCGTGACTAGACACTTGGTCACTTTGAGCTCATTATGATGATGCATTACCGAGTGGGCCTAGAGATACCTCTCCGTCATACGGAGTGACAAATCCCAGTCTTGATCCGTGTCAACCCAACAGACACTTTCGGAGATACCCATAGTATACCTTTATAGTCACCCAGTTACGTTGTGATGTTTGGTACACCCAAAGCACTCCTACGGTATCCGGGAGTTACGCGATCTCATGGTCTAAGGAAAAGATACTTGACATTGGAAGAACTCCAGCAAATGAACTATATGATCTTGTGCTATGTTTAAGATTAGGTCTTGTCCATCACATCATTCTCCTAATGATGTGATCTCGTTATCAATGACATCCAATGTCCATAGTCCGGAAACCATGACTATCTGTTAATCAACGAGCTAGTCAACTAGAGGCTTACTAGGGACATGTTGGTGTCTATGTATTCACACATGTATTACGATTTCCGGATAACACAATTATAGCATGAATAAAAGACAATTATCATGAACAAGGAAATATAATAATAATCCTTTTATTATTGCCTCTAGGGCATATTTCCAACAACCACCACATCATCCACGTAGACGTGGGCATTTCTACCGAGTTGCTTGAGGAGGCACTTCTGCATGCAACATTGAAAGGTGGCGCCGGCATTTCTCAAGCCGAACGTCATGGTCAGGTAGCAGAAGGATCCAATCGGCATGATGAAGGCGGTCTTCAGTCTATCAGCCGGGTTCAATTTGGTCTGGTGATATCCTGAATATGCGTCTAAGAAGCTCAACAGCTCGCATCCGGCCGTGGAGTCTATCACCTGATCAATCCTTGGCAGAGCAAATGGATCCTTCGGGCAAGCTTTGTTGAGGCTTGTGTAGTCAATACATATCCGCCACTGATTGTTCTTCTTCAGCACCAGGACCGGGTTTGCTAGCCATTCTGGGAAAAACACTTCCATAATAAAGCCGGCTGCTAGGAGTCGGGCTATCTCTTCTCCAACAACTCTTCTCTTCTCTTCTGACAGGCGGCACAAGGGCTACCTAACGGGCTTCACATCAGATCGTACATGTAACTTGTGCTTGGCGAATTCCGTCGGTACACCTGGCATGTCTTTGGGGGACCATGCGAAGATGTCCCGATTCTCACGGAGGAAATCGACGAGCTCACCTTCCTATTTGCTGTCAAGGTTTGCACCTATGACACCGTACCTCTTTGGGTGCTCCGGGTCCAAGGGTATCTTCTTTGTCTCTTTGGCTGGCTTGAACGAACCCTCAGCTTCCGACTCCATGGGGTTGGGTGACATCTCTGGCTGCTTGCCGGCCATCGCAACAACCCGATCAAGAAGCCGCTTCTCAGCTGCAATTACCAGGGACTCGGCGAGCCGACTGCTTTGAGCCGCACATGCGGACGACTTACTGTAGTCGCCGGCTATGGTCAGAATCCCCTTGGAACTCGGCATCTTCATCTTGAGGTAGGCATAGTGGGGGACCGCCATGAACTTGGCCAAGGCAGGTCGACCAAGCAACGCATGGTACGGGCTCTCAAGGTCCACCACTTCAAACCAGACTGACTCTCGGCGGAAATGATCCTTATCTCCGAAGAGGACATCTATCAGAATCTTGCCGATTGGTGAGCAGGAAAGGCCAGGGACAATGCCGTGGAACACAGTCTGGCTGTTCTGAAGCTGTCTTTGCTTGATTCCTAACTTCTCTGTGGTGTCCTTGTACAGGATGTTGATGCTACTGCCTTCGTCTATCAGCACTCGCGAGAAGCGAGCAGCCCGCCTATCTGTGGCAAAGGTGGCATCCAAGACCAAGGCGTAGGAGCCCAGATTCGGCATCACCTCTGGGTGATCAGCTCTGCTCCAACTGAATGGCTTCTCGGACCAGTGCATGAACTCTGGAGTATCTGATGCTACTGCATTCACCTCTTGCCGCTGCAGCCACTTGCTACATCGATCGTCAGCCACACTGGTTAACACCATGTAGGCTCCGTGCTATTCTGGGTACTCATCTTGTACTGCGCCGACTGGCCTGATAGCCGGCTGCTGGGGGGGAGGCGGCTGCGGCTGCCCAGCAGGCGGGGGAGGCAGGAGGCCGTCTCCCTTGGTGATCCTGGTGAGCCAGTGGCACTTCCGGGTGGTGTGGTTTGACGGCTTCGCGCCGCTGTGGAACTTGCAAGGACCATCTAGAGTCTGCTCGTAAGAGAAGGCCGGCAACCAGTTGGACTTGCCGCCCTTCTGTCGCTTGGGCGGGGGCTGCCCCTCCGGCTGCTGGTCTTCGACTGTCGCAACCTGCCGACTGCTGGAAGTCGGCTGTGGGGCCTTACGCTTGTGGTCGTTCTACTGTTGTCGCCGACTGGCGTCTCCAGCCGGAGTTCTGGGAGCCTGAGGGGCCACTTTGCCATTTGCACTAACTTGAATCTCTGCCTTCATGGAGGAGTTGGCTGTGGCATACTTGTCTGCTATGATCAGCAGCTCGTTGAGGGTTTCTGGCTCGTCGCAGAGGAGCTTGTGCTTGAGGAGGGTGCCTTCTCTGCACCCGGTGGTGAAGTACTCGATAGCTTGCACCTCGTGCACACCCTCGCAGGAGTTCTGAAGCTCGGCCCAACGCGTGAGGTTGTCGCGAGTTGACTCATTGGGGCCCTGTACACACAAGGAGAGCTGGCGAGGCTTGGGAGGTCACTTGTACGTGCTTGTGAAGTTGCGGACGAAGGCTTCGGTGAAGTCGACTGAAAGCACAAGTTCTCCCTAGGTGGTTTTGATAATTGATGACAACATATCTCTTGTTGGACTAACATTTCGATCTAGCATGTTTCAGATAAGTTCAACAATGGAGTGGCATGGACTAAAGGTTGTGGGAACTCCTTCAAGATGCTAAGGACAAAGGATTGGCTAAAGCTTCAAGCTCAAGACTCTTCATTTTATATTTTAGTGATCCAAGATCACATTGAGTCTTTAGGAAAAGCCAATACTATCAAGGAGGGATGAGGTGTTGCTTAATGAGCCTCTTGCTTCATGTGCTTAATGATATGCTCCAAAATCCTCAACTACTTTCCCATATCCACATATGACCTAAACCCTAAGCCAAACTCGGTCCTACCGATTCTTCCTATCCGGCGCCACCGAGTTTCACTTTTCATTAGCCACTGCCAAACCCTAGCAATTCGGTTCTACCAATAAGGATCTCGGTCTCACCGAGATGGGGTTGCAAACTCTCGATTTCCCTTTCGTAACTTTTCGGTCTTACCAAAAGAGCGAATCGGTCCCACCGAGATTGCAATGTAAACTCAGTGTTTCCCCTTTGTAACTTTTCAGTCTCACCGAGTTCCACTCGGTCTCATCGAAAGAGCAAATCGGTCCCACCGAGTTTTCCTGACCAACTCTCTGGTTAGCTAATTACCAAATTCGGTCTCACCGAGTTTGTGTAATTGGTCTCACCGAGATTACGTTATGCCCAAACCCTAACCATATCGGTCCTACCGAGTTGCATGTCAGTCCCACCGAAAATCACTAACGGTCACTAGGTTTACATTTTCGGTCCGACCGAGCTTATTGATTCGGTCCCACCGAGATTGGAAAACTGTGTAACGGTTGGATTTTGTGTGGAGGATATATATACCCCTCCACCTCCTTCTCATTTGATGGGAGAGCTATCAGAACGCACACACCATTCCAACTCATATGTTTTGAGAGAGAACCACCTACTCATGTGTTGAGACCAAGATATTCCATTCCTACCATATGAATCTTGATCTCTAGCCTTCCCAAGTTGCTTTCCACTCAAACCTTCTTTCCACCAAATCCAAATCCTATGAGAGAGAGTTGAGTGTTGGGGAGACTATCATTTGAAGCACAAGAGCAAGGAGTTCATTACCTACACACCATTTGTTACTTCTTGGAGAGTGGTGTCTCCTAGATTGGCTAGGTGTCACTTGGGAGCCTCCGACAAGATTGTGGAGTTGAACCAAGGAGTTTGTAAGTGCAAGGAGATCACCTACTTCGTGAATATCTACCGCTAGTGAGGCAAGTCCTGTGTGGGCGATGGCCATGGTGGGATAGACAAGGTTGCTTCTTCGTGGACCCTTTGTGGGTGGTTGCTTCTTCGTGGACCCTTCGTGGGTGGAGCCCTGTGTGGACTCGCGCAACCGTTACCCTTGGGTGGAGCCCTGTGTGGACTCGCGCAACCGTTACCCTTGGGTGGAGCCCTGTGTGGACTCGCGCAACCGTTACCCTTCGTGGGTTGAAGTCTCCATCAACGTGGATGTAGGATAGCACCACCTATCCTAACCACGGGAAAAACATCCGTGTCTCCAATTGCATTTGAATTCTCCAAACTGTCATGACCGGTTTTCCAATAAAAATGTTTATTGAGAAACCAATCTTTTGAGTCCAGTATGAGAAAAACCTTCCTTACCGGTAGACAAATTCTTGATACAATAAGCCAGTAGCATAAAATATATTACAGGGTCGAGCTACGGTTGCTCAACCAAATTATTACAAGCACGCCAATAATTATACATAATGGCGGACATGACACAGTGGTGTGGAGGCATACTATTGACTCGAGGATAGGGTGGTGCTGGAAAAACACGGCGGGGAGTGAGATACATGACTCTAAAACTGGCATCTCATCGAGCGTCGAGGTGAGGCTCGATGAATTTATTTGGTAGCGGAAGCAGATATAATACAGTGACCAAATCCAGGGTCGCACGAGACTGACTGGGATTCCTCTAGGCGTCGGACTCGCTATCAAATTCTTCATCCATGAGATCGCCTTCGTCAGCATCTGGCCAAATCAACAAGCCAGGTGAGTACTTTGAAAGTACTCACAAGACAGTTCGGACGTAAGATATAACAAATGCATGCATGGATGCGTCATGAATAATTTTAACAGTGGCACATTAATTCGTAAAAACAAGATAGGTGAAAAGGGGGTCGGCGGTAGTCCACTCGAAAACCCAACAAAATAACTGTAAACCCAATCGGGTGTCTGAAGCGACACCTCGATAGGAAGATAAATAAATAAATCACGCCGCAGTCGGGCGTCTAGGCGACACCACATAAAGGCCTTTAAAAGAAATGCCACAGTCGGGCGTCTGGGCGACGCCACATAAAGGGCTTTAAAAGAAATGCCACAGTCGGGCGTCTGGGCGACGCCACATAAAGGGCTTTAAAAGAAATGCCACAGTTGGGCGTCTGAGCGACGCCACATAAAGGGCTTTAAAAGAAACGCCACAGTCGGACGTCTGAGCGACATCGCAGAAAGGGCTTTCATTGAAACTAAAATATAACAATGCCATAGTCGGACGTCTGAGCGACATCACAGAGAGGGCTTTTATTGAAAGTAAATAATAACAATGCCACAGTCGGACGTCTGAGCGACATCACAGAAAGGGCTTTTATTCACAAGTGAATAATACTCATAATAAATATTCAATTCATGAAAATAAACGGGTTAGTCCATCCACAGGAATAAACATTTAACCGGACTTAGCACTCATGTGATTCACCGGAGTCTCTGACATCAAAACTGACATTTGTCAGGATAATATAATACCGAACTTGGACATGGAATAGATGATTCAAAGGAATATATGACTCTGCAGAGTTTGTACAAAAAATATTTCCCACAGCCAACGGATTTCCGTAGTCACGAAGGACTAGTTCTGTTTACGGTATTTCAGAAGAAAACACAGCTAACCAGTACACACCCATCCTATCTCTCGATGCCAGGAATCACCCTAGACATCCTCCAAGAAAAACTTTTGAGACGGGGAGATCACAATCTCGAATAGCATGGGATCAAATTTATATACGCGCGCTCTAAGGGGTGCCCCCCTCTCGGTCCCAACCGGAAACACCCATGCCCCCTGACCGGATGACTGGCTTTAATCTAGGGCCATGGAACCATCATCACGGCCTCTCCTTTTTGGTGTGTACCAAGAAAGCGGTTTGCAACTTACTAAGCCATATTCCTTGCGGAAAACATGTGGTAGTACAGGGAAGGAAAAATGGAAGGAACTGGACCGATACGGGTTGACACTGAAGTCATATAGTCTGGCATAAGACTGGCATGCTACAACACTGCCATCTTACCCATCCTCATGCCAACACATGGGCATGCATACTCACATTCATCCACTTATGGATTTTCGGAACTCACTTGCACGTAACATGACATCCGTCGGTATGCTCATCAACATGCCATGAAACTACTTAATGCAAACATGCCAAAACAATCATCATATCAAAAGTTCAAACATGCTTGCCTGGTTCAGAGTAGTCGGAGCCTAGCTCGGTGAAGTTCGCGGTCCCGTCACCTCCTTCGGTATCTACGGCATAAAGAAAATATACGCGCTATCGTGAATACCGTGAGGTGCTCAAAAATTTCTACAAATATTTTTCAAATAAATCTGGTAAAAAACTAGACAAAATTTTAAGGAGAACAGAGAAAGAATCAATCAAAAATACCTTTCTGTTAAAAAGTTATAAGGGTTTTAACCCAAGGATCCATCTGTAATGAAACAGAAAACTTCCAGGGGCTAACTTATAAAAACAGAAAACGCTTCGATAGGGAATACGCCAGCCCAGAGGGAAAGCATATTTTGGCAGAAGACGCTTTCAGAAAATGGTTCGTTTAAAAAGAACTGAGAGGCTGACGGGCGGGTCCCACCCGTCAGGTTTGAATATTCAAACGGGGCGGCAGACCTCGACGGTGCCCGAGAGCCGCGGTGGTCGCCGGCGGCGATCCACGGCGAGGCAGGGGGATCGGAGAGTACCTCCGTGTTCAGGGCGCCATTCCGCGTCGGTTGGTGGTGGTGGTGGTCGCCGGCGAGTACCACGTCAACGGCGAGCCTTGCTCCGGCAGACGGCGGTTCGGGTGGTCGAGGGCCTCGTCGGAGAGAGCTGCGAAGGCCAAATTGACGCTGGGGTTAGCTCACTGGGTGCTAGAGGAGGCTATAGACGAGATTAGGGCGCCGGGGACGGCCTCACCGGAGCGAATCGAGCTGGTGGCCGAGGCGGATCGGTGCAGCCGGAGTTGGGGGAGGAGACCTCCTCGAGGTCCTCCTGGTGGCTTGGCAGGGTCCTGGAGAGGTGCAGTGAAGGTGTGTGCTCGAGAGCGAGCTCGGGGTCCTTTTTATAGGCGATCCGAGGCGGTGGCCGTGAACGGGGATCTCCGGCGAAGGTTACGGCGGCACAGAGCTTGGTCGGGGAGGTTTAGGGAGTTGGGCGTCAGCGTGGAGGTCCACCGGTTCCATTTAGGTGCTAACCAAGCTTGGATTAGGGTGCTTTGGGCGAGCTCGACGGAACGGGGCGGCGCGGGCTCGTCGGCGGCAGGGAGCACGTTCCGTGTTTGCCGGGCCACAACGACGGTGCCACGGGCGTGCGCTGGCATGGCAGGGACACGCGGAGAGCCAGGGGGCGTTGGGCGGCGCCGGGTGGCGTGGCGAGCGGGCTCGGGCCCTCGCTGGCCGCCACAGGTGGCGCAGCCACCGCAGAAACTGCCAACTCCGGCAATGCTCGCCGCCACCGACACCTGTGCCCGTCCAAGGGGGCGTGCGGTGCTCTGGCCAGGGAGGAGAGGCCGTGCGCAACGCGCCAGGGGGCACTGGTGATGGATGACAAGCCACTGACGAAAACCGACACTGACTGAATTCTGAAAATCTGAATTTTTCTGGAAGTCTACGGAAACAGTGCCGACCAAGTGTTCGACGAAATGATTTTGGCATGTGGAGAATTTTCCTTGAGCTGAGTTTTGGTGGGGTGGCCTCTCATTGCACCAGGAGGCTGCCTGAATTTTTGTGGAATTTTTGGAGAAGTGTAGATATGAATTTCACCAAATTTGTCAAATCTGGTCCAAACTTGCAGTGAGTGAAATTTGAAATTTTTGAAAAGAAGAAGAGTGGATCAAGATGGTTCTAGGTTGTGGGTACCGAGGACTATCCAGGGGAGTTGGTTTGAGATAAAAACTCAAAGGCAATGAGGTACTTGCTTTGAAAATCACTCAGGCTCAAAATAATTGGCAGAAATGATTTGAGAGATAAAATAATTGAAATAAAATCCAAAACTTGTTTTGACTTGTTGAGACAGAGAACTTAGATTGTTCAAATTTGGAGGGAGGGATTTTGAGAAGATTTACTATAGGAGACATGGTAAAACCATGGGTGGTTTCAAGATAAGAAAAACCTCAAAATTCATAGAGTTCTTTTTATAAGAAAAAGAATAATTTACAAAAATATACTTTGAGAAGGGAACCATCAGAGAAAGAATTTTAAATGATCAAACACCATAGTTTGAAGAAGATACGAAAATAAAAATCATTGCCAAAGAAGTTTTTAAGAGGAAGGTTTTCTGGAAAAAATTTAAATGGCCTCTTTTCAAAAACCAACAAAGTTTTTGCTGAAAAACCAAATAAAAATTTTGGAGTGTCACAACACCTACACCCTTAGGAAAAATCTCGTCCCCGAGATTTCAGCTGATCCTTAAATAAGTGTGGATGCTTTGTCCGAAGGAAATCCTCCCTTTCCCAGGTTGCTTCACTTTCGGTGTGATTGCTCCACTGAACTCTGGAAAACTTGATGGTTTTCTCTCGGGTCCTCCTTTCAGACTCCTCTAATATCTTTACTGGGCATTCTCGATAGCTGAGGTCTGGCTGCACGTCAATGTTCTCATGGGATACTTGCTTCTCTGGTTTGCTTACGCACTTCCTTAATTGAGAGACGTGGAACACGTCATGGATGTCGGACAATTCTTCGGGTAAGTCTAGCTGGTAGGCTACTGTGCCTCTTCGTGCCACTATGCAGAATGGTCCAATGAATCTTGGTGCTAACTTCCCCTTAATCTTAAACCGTAGCAGTCCCCTCATAGGTGATACTCGTAGGTACACAAATTCACCGGGTTCAAAATTGACCCCACGATGTTTCTGATCGTAATAACTCTTCTGTCGGCTTTGAGCAGTCTTGAGTCGGTCCCTGATTAGCTTGACCTTTTCCTCGTCTTCTTTGAGCCTGTCTGGGCTGAAGATACGGCTGTCTCCGGTCTCTGACCAATTTAGCAGGGTACGACATCTCCGTCCGTATAGGGCTTCAAAAGGTGCCATTTGCAGGCTGGCCTGGTAACTGTTGTTGTATGCGAACTCGGCATATGGCAGGCTTTCTTCCCAACTGGTTCCATAGGTGAGGACACATGCTCTCAGCATGTCTTCTAAAATTTGGTTTACGCGTTCAGTCTGTCCATCAGCCTGGGGATGGTAGGCTGTACTGAAGGCCAGTTGAGTTCCCAGAGCCTGTTGTAAATGATCCCAGAATCTCGAGACGAACTGAGTGCCTCTGTCGGATATTATAGTCTTCGGGACTCCATGCAGACAAACTATACGGGAGAGATAAATCCTGGCGAGCCTCTGAGTGTTGTAGGTTGCCTTCACTGGAATGAAATGTGCCACCTTGGTTAATCTATCGGTGATGACCCATATGGCATCATTCCCGTGCCATGACCGAGGTAGTCCGACAATGAAATCCATCCCTATTTCATCCCATTTCCACTCAGGTATTTTGTTTGGTTGTAGTAGTCCGGCTGGTCTTTGATGCTCAACTTTTATGCGTTGACAAGAATCGCAACGTGCAACGTATGTGGCTATGTCCCTCTTCATACCGTGCCACCAAAATCTTTCCTGAATATCCTTATACATTTTGGTTCCCCTAGGGTGGATCGAATATGGGGCGGTGTGGGCTTCAGCTAGAATTTGCTATTTGAGTTCCTCTATGTTTGGCACGCAGAGTCTGTCCCCGTACCATAATATTCCTCCATCGTCTATGACGAACTCCGAGGCCTTGCCCATACTCACCTTCCTTTTAATTCCTTCAATGCTGGGGTGACCAGGCTGAGCTTCTTTAATTCTCTCCACAAGGTCGGGCTGTATTTCCAAGTTTGATATGGTGCCTTCCGCGATCATTAACATGTTGAGTTTGGCAAATTCTTGTTGGAATTCAGGTCTCAAGCTTTGCAGATTGTTTTCGTCGGAGCTGGGGTTCCGACTAAGAGCATCGGCCACTACATTTGCTTTTCCTGGATGATAGTGGATACCAACATCATAATCCTTTACCAATTCCAACCAGCGTCGTTGCCGCAAGTTTAGTTCTGGCTGTGTGAAAATATATTTGAGACTTTTATGGTCCGTGTATATTTCACATCGATTTCCAAGCAAGAAATGCCTCCATTCCTTGAGTGCATGAATGACTGCTGCCATTTCTAAGTCATGAGTGGGATAATTTTCCTCATGCTTGCGAAGTTGCCTTGAAGCGTATGCGACAACCTTGCCTTCTTGCATCAACACGCACCCGAGGCCTTTTCGGGATGCGTCACAATATACTTCAAAATTCTTGTGTATGTCTGGCACAATTAATACCGGTGCTGTCGTTAATTTCCGTTTTAGCTCTTGGAAACTTTTCTCGCAGGCTTCTGTCCATTCAAACTTCTTGTCCTTCTTGAGTAACTGCGTCATTGGCTTGGCTAGGGTGGAGAATCCTTCAATAAATCTGCGATAATATCCTGCCATTCCCAAGAAAATTTGTATGTCCATTACGCTGGTTGGTGACTTCCAGCCAAGTATGGCCCTGACTTTCTCCGGGTCCACTGCGATACCGTCTTGGGTCAGCATGTGGCCTAGAAAGCCTACTAGTTTTAGCCAAAATTCGCACTTGCTGAACTTGGCATAGAATTGATGTTTCCTGAGTTCTCCTAGCACAATCCTGAGATGTTCCGTGTGCTCTTCTGGTGTCTTGGAGTATATCAGAATATCATCGATAAATACCACAACGAACTTGTCCATAAACTTCATAAATACTTTGTTCATGAGGTGAACAAAATATGCGGGGGCGTTCGTTAATCCAAAAGGCATAACTGTGAACTCCTATAGTCCATATCTGGAGGTGAAGGCTGTTTTGGGGATATCTTCTGTTCGCACTTTTAATTGATGGTATCCTGACCTTAAGTCAATCTTTGAGAATACCTTGGCCTGAGCGAGCTGATCAAATAAATCATTTATCCGTGGCATCGGGTATTTGTTCTTGACTGTGACCATGTTAAGTGCTCGGTAGTCTATGCACAATCTCAGTGTTCCATCCTTCTTTTTGGCAAATAAAATTGGTGATCCCCAAGGTGAGGAGCTGGCTCGAATGTATCCCTTGTCTAGTAATTCCTTTATTTGTTTCTTCAACTCAATCAACTCGGATGGTGCCATTCTGTATGGTTTCTTGTATATGGGGGTGGTTCCTGGTGCTAGCTCAATGCTGAATTCTACCTCTCGGTCTGGTGGCATGCCTGGTAGTTCTTCGGGAAATACGTCTGGAAATTCACATACTACTGGAACCTTGTTTAGCTCAGAAAAATCCACCTTATTCAATCTCGGTTGCCGGGGTATTTTTCTTTCTTTGGCTGACACTCTTATTGTCTTCCCGTGGTGGTGTGTGAGAATTACGGTCCGGTTAAAATAGTCAATAAAACCTATGTTGGTGGTTAACCAGTCCATCCCTAGGATGACATCCAGTCCTTTATTTTCCAATACAATAAGATTGGCGTGAAACTTCAATCCTTCAAACTCAATAACCACATCCTGACAGTAATTCCGAGTCACTTGCTGAATCCCAGGGGACTTGATGATCATGGATTTTTCCAGAGGAAGCATCGAAAAATTATTTTGCAAAGCAAAACTTTTCTAAATGAATGAGTGAGAAGCTCCAGAATCAAACAAAACCATTGCAGGTATTGTGTTGACAGGAAACGTTCCGAGTACGATATCCGGAGCGTTTTGTGCTTCTTCTTTGGTCACGTGGTTTAGATGACCCTTCCTGTGGTTGTTGTTGGGGTTGAAATTGTTGCGCTTGGGCGCTGAATTATTTCCACCGTTGTTTGGCTTCGGGGTCGAGTTCCTTGGCTTGGGGCACTGTTTGGCATAGTGCCCTTCTTCTCCACAAGCGTAGCAAGTAACGCCTGGGCGATATGTGAACTCCTTGTCCCTTGCATGGAAATTCTTGGTTGGGCATGAGACGTTTGTCGTAGGTTTGTGTGTCCCACCTTTCTGAAAATCTGTCTTGCTTCGGTGGTTGCACGCAAGAGTAGTCTGGTCTCTTTTTCGCTTGCGGAAATCCTCCAAGCTGCGTCTCTCATTTTCCAGAGTAATGGCTTTGTCCACTAGTGTCTTAAAATCTGGAAAAGTGTGCACGACCAGTTGGCATTTAAGCGCGGGTGCCAGACCGTCAAGGAATTTCTCCATCTTCTTGCTTTCAGTCATACGTTCTTCATTGGCGTAGCGAGACAATAGAGTAAATTGACCATTGTATTCTGACACTATCATGTTCCTTTGTTTGAGGTCATCGAACTCTTTCTTCTTGATTTTCATAATACTCTTAGGAATGTGTGCACCACGGAAACCTTCCTTGAAATCATCCCAGGTTATATCACTTTTGTTGGGGTGCATGTGCAGAAAATTCTCCCACCATGATGCAGCTGCTCCTGTGAGATAGTGCGGGGCATATAGTACCTTCTCAGGGTCTGAACATTTTGCAATAACTAATTTTCTCTCCATATCTCGAAGCCAATCCTCGGCTTCAAGAGGCTTGTCAGTATGACAAAATGTTTGGGGACGTGTCTTCTGTAGCTCAGATAACTTGGAATGCTGCTGATACTGTCCATGGTGATTTCCCATGTTGATGACTTGGTTCATCATTTCCCGATGTTGTTGCTGACTCTGCTCATAAAGGCGACACATTTGTGAAAGTGCTGATTCACTGTCCTGTTGGCTTGACTGTCCCTGTGCGAACTTGTTGCTGGGTTGTGTATCCTAATTTTCCTCTGGTGGAGTTGGCATGGAGCGAGTCCAAGGACGAGACATTTTTCACTCTGGGGATATATTTTGTAAAACCCATAAGAAAAGTGAAAAGAGTCACAAAAACAATTCCATAAATGCACAAAGCTGGCAAATAAATTAAACAACCAAGCTTACTTAAGAAAAACAAATCGATTTGCGCGCGGAGAAGGACTGCTCATTACATATCTTACACGCAGATAGTAATTATACAATACATCACTCAGGATATGCGCACATAATCCTCACATGTTATTTAGGCTAGTGCACTCCTCCAGATCCTACATGATGCGCAAACAGGCTACTTCTCACAACCTATGTACATATAAACATATCGTACAAAGCGGTACATTGCATGGTGGCTAAGCGTACTCAGGCGGAGATGTTGACGACCTCCTTTGCCCTGCCGAGGGTGAGGCGTAGCGAGGCTGGGGACTCGACTTCCTCCTTGCTAATAGGCTCCATACGTGTAGTGTTGCGCCGAGTAGATGGAGCGGGTGCCAGGGGCGGAACAACACGAACAGGAGTGGGCGCGAAGGGTGGTGCAGTGCGCGCTGGAGTGGGCGCAATAACTTGGTTGAACTCTTCGGTAGAAGGCAAGCGACGAGTAGGTGCATAAGATGCTGAGGACGAGACAAAAGTCAGTGGCGGTGCGGTAGGTAGGATCTCCCTCCTGTTGGCGGCACAGCCATGGACTGAGTCCATGCGGGCAGCCACGAAGTCGTCCACCAGGTTGTCGAAGGCTGCCTCCAGGGCCCGGAGATACTCAATAAGCATCTCAAAAGCCTCGTCTCGTTCTCCTTTGGGGCAGGAGAATGCGTAGTGACAGGTGTAAGGCACATGGCATGGAAGATAACGGTAACGACGAGTCTTCATCACGGGGAGGACATCCCTGAGACGAGCTATCGCCTCGCGGGCTGCCATCTGCATAGCATGCCTCTCCGTAGGCATGGCTCTTCCCAAGAACCGAAAGCGGCGTAACTCACCACGCCCTCCCTTGAACTGCACCGCGGCCTGGTGCATGGTCAGACTGTCGTTGACTCGGTGCTGGCAGAGTGTGAAGACTGGGCGCACAGATGGCCCCATCACGACCTGAACGATGAAGGAGAGAAGCTTGACGAACCCATCGGGCACGTTGGCGAAAGTCTGAGACTCGCAGCTGTTGTCGGCCATCTACAAAAGTAGGCAAAAATTCTGAATGGTCAGATCATAAATTTATGCTGGCTGTCAGAAAATGACTACAATTGCAAAAAAATATAAATTGGCTCTATCATGCTAATAACCAATTAGCGATCGCACCTAGTGGCTTCCTAAAGTCAGCCTGGCTCTGGTACCAAGCTTGTCACGACCGGTTTTCCAATAAAAATGTTTATTGAGAAACCAATCTTTTGAGTCCAGTATGAGAAAAATCCTCCTTACCGGTAGACAAATTCTTGATACAATAAGCCAGTAGCATAAAATATATTACAGGGTCGAGCTACGGTTGCTCAACCAAATTATTACAAGCACGCCAATAATTATACATAATGGCGGACATGACACAGTGGTGTGGAGGCATACTACTGACTCGAGGATAGGGTGGTGGTGGAAAAACACAGCGGGGAGTGAGATACATGACTCTAAAACTGGCATCTCATCGAGCGTCGAGGTGAGGCTCGATGAATTTATTTGGTAGCGGAAGCAGATATAATACAGTGACCAAATCCAGGGTCGCACGAGACTGACTGGGATTCCTCTAGGCGTCGGACTCGCTATCAAATTCTTCATCCATGAGATCGCCTTCGTCAGCATCTGGCCAAATCAACAAGCCAGGTGAGTACTTTGAAAGTACTCGCAAGACAGTTCAGACGTAAGATATAACAAATGCATGCATGGATGCGTCATGATTAATTTTAACAGTGGCACATTAATTCGTAAAAACAAGATAGGTGAAAAGGGGGTCGGCGGTAGTCCGCTCGAAAACCCAACAAAATAACTGTAAACCCAATCGGGTGTCTGCAGCGACACCTCGATAGGAAGATAAATAAATAAATCATGCCGCAGTCGGGCGTCTAGGCGACACCACATAAAGGGCTTTAAAAGAAATGCCACAGTCGGGCGTCTGGGCGACGCCACATAAAGGGCTTTAAAAGAAATGCCACAGTCGGGTGTCTGGGCGACGCCATATAAAGGGCTTTAAAAGAAATGCCACAGTCGGGCATCTGAGCGACGCCACATAAAGGGCTTTAAAAGAAACGCCACAGTCGGACGTCTGAGCGACATCGCAGAAAGGGCTTTCATTGAAAGTAAAATATAACAATGCCACAGTCGGACGTCTGAGCGACATCACAGAGAGGGCTTTTATTGAAAGTAAATAATAACAATGCCACAGTCGGACGTCTGAGCGACATCACAGAAAGGGCTTTTATTCACAAGTGAATAATACTCATAATAAATATTCAATTCATGAAAATAAACGGGTTAGTCCATCCACAGGAATAAACATTTAACCGGACTTAGCACTCATGTGATTCACCGGAGTCTCTGACATCAAAACTGACATTTGTCAGGATAAGATAATACCCAACTTGGACATGGAATAGATGATTCAAAGGAATATATGACTCTGCAGAGTTTGTACAAAAAATATTGCCGCAGCCAACGGATTTCCGTAGTCACGAAGGACTAGTTCTGTTTATGGTATTTCGGAAGAAAACACAGCTAACTAGTACACACCCATCCTACCTCTCGATGCCAGGAATCACCCTAGACATCGTCCAAGAAAAACTTTTGAGACGGGGAGATCACAATCTCGAATAGCATGGGATCAAATTTATATACGCGCGCTCTAAGGGGTGCCCCCCTCTCGGTCCCAACCGGAAACACCCATGCCCCCTGACCGGATGACTGGCTTTAATCCAGGGCCATGGAACCATCATCATGGCCTCTCCTTTTTGGTGTGTACCAAGAATGCGGTTTGCAACTTACTAAGCCATATTCCTTGCGGAAAACATGTGGTAGTACAGGGAAGGAAAAATGGAAGGAACTGGACCGATACGGGTTGACACTGAAGTCATATAGTCTGGCATAAGACTGGCATGCTACAACACAGCCATCTTACCCATCCTCATGCGAACACATGGCCATGCATACTCACATTCATCCACTTATGGATTTTCGGAACTCACTTGCCTCATTGATGCACGTAACATGACATCCGTCGGTATGCTCATCAACATTCCATGAAACTACTTAATGCAAACATGCCAAAACAATCATCATATCAAAAGTTCAAACATGCTTGCCTGGTTCAGAGTAGTCGGAGCCTAGCTCGGTGAAGTTCGCGGTCCCGTCACCTCCTTCGGTATCTATGGCATAAAGAAAATATACGCACTATCGTGAATACCATGAGGTGCACAAAAATTTCTCCAAATATTTTTCAAATAAATCTGATAAAAAACTAGACAAAATTTTAAGGAGAACAAAAAAAGACTCAATCAAAAATACCTTTCTGTTAAAAAGTTATAAGGGTTTTAACCCAAGGATCCATCTATAATGAAACAGAAAACTTCCAGGGGCTAACTTATAAAAACAGAAAACGCTTCGATAGGGAATACGCCAGCCTAGAGGGAAAGCGTATTTTGGTAGAAGACGCTTTCAGAAAATGATTCGTTTAAAAAGAACTGAGAGGCTGACGGGCGGGTCCCACCCGTCTGGTTTGAATATTCAAACGGGGCGGCAGAGCTCGACGGTGCCCGAGAGCTGCGGTGGTCGCCGCCGACAATCCATGGCGAGGCAGGGGGATCGGAGAGTACCTCCGTGTTCAGGGCGCCATTCCACGTCGGTTGGTGGTGGTGGTGGTCGCCGGCGAGTACCACGTCGACGACGAGCCTTGCTCCGGCGGACGGCGGTTCGGGTGGTCGAGGGCCTCGTCGGAGAGAGCTGCGAAGGCCAAATTGATGCTGGGGTTAGCTCACTGGGTGCTAGAGGAGGCTATAGACGAGATTAGGGCGCCGGGGACGGCCTCACCGGAGTGAATCGAGCTGGTGGCCGAGGCGGATCGGTGCGGCCAGAGTTGGGGGAGGAGACCTCCTCGAGGTCCTCCTGGTGGCTTGGCAGGGTCCTGGAGAGGTGCAGTGAAGGTGTGTGCTCGTGAGCGAGCTCGGGGTCCTTTTTATAGGCGATCCGAGGCGGTGGCCGTGAACGGGGATCTCCGGCGAAGGTTACGGCGGCACAGAGCTTGGTCGGGGAGGTTTAGGGAGTTGGGCGTCAACGTGGAGGTCCACCGGTTCCATTTAGGTGCTAACCAAGCTTGGATTAGGGTGCTTTGGGCGAGCTCGATGGAACGGGGCGGCGCGGGCCCGTCGGCGGCAGGGAGCACGTTCCGTGCTTGCCGGGCCACGGCGACGGTGCCACGGGCGTGCGCTGGCATGGCAGAGACACGCGGAGAGCCAGGGGGCGTTGGGCGGCGCCGGGTGGCGTGGCGAGCGGGCTCGGGCCCTCGCTGGCCGCCACGGGTGGCGCAGCCACTGCAGAAACTGCCAACTCCGGCAATGCTCACCGCCACCGACACATGTGCCTGTCCAAGGGGGCGTGCGGTGCTCTGGCCAGGGAGGAGAGGCCGTGCGCAACGCGCCAGGGGGCACTGGTGATGGATGACAAGCCACTGACGAAAAACGACACTGACTGAATTCTGAAAATCGGAATTTTTCTGAAAGTCTACGGAAAAAGTGCCGGCCAAGTGTTCGACGAAATGATTTTGGCATGTGGAGAATTTTCCTTGAGCTGAATTTTGGTGGGGTGGCCTTTCATTGCACCAGGAGGCTGCCTGAATTTTTGTGGAATTTTTGGAGAAGTGTAGATATGAATTTCACCAAATTTGTCAAATCTGGTCCAAACTTGCAGTGAGTGAAATTTGAAATTTTTGAAAAGATGAAGAGTGGATCAAGATGGTTCTAGGTTGTGGGTACCAAGGACTATCCAGGGGAGTTGGTTTGAGATAAAAACTCAAAGGCAATGAGGTACTTGCTTTGAAAATCACTCAGGCTCAAAATAATTGGCAGAAATGATTTGAGAGATAAAATAATTGAAATAAAATCCAAAACTTGTTTGGACTTGTTGAGACAGAGAATTTAGATTGTTCAAAGGTGGAGGGAGGGATTTTGAGAAGATTTACTATAGGAGACATGGTAAAACCATGGGTGGTTTCAAGATAAGAAAAACCTCAAAATTCATAGAGTTCTTTTTATAAGAAAAAGAATAATTTCCAAAAATATACTTTGAGAAGGGAACCATCAGAGAAAGAATTTTAAATGATCAAACACCATAGTTTGAAGAAGATACAAGAATAAAAATCCTTGCCAAAGAAGTTTTTAAGAGGAAGGTTTTCTGGAAAAACTTTAAATGGCCTCTTTTCAAAAACCAACAAAGTTTTTGCTGAAAAACCAAATAAAAATTTTGGAGTGTCACACAAACCCTTCTCTTTACATTCTTGCAAGTTGCATGCTTTACATTCCGCTGCTCATATACTCTTTGCATGCTTGCCTGATATGTATTGTGTGTGTTGAAATTGTGCGTAAACTCCACTTAAACCGAAAAAGCTTAAAAATTGCAACTTTAGCACGAAGTGTCTAATCACCCCCCTCTAGACACATCTACTTCTAGATCCTACAAGTGGTATCAGAGCTTTGGTCTCCATTGCCTTGGTTTAATCACCATTGGAGGAAGATGGATGTGTCTACATTAGGGAGTCTTAGACATAGAGTGCCTATTCTTGAGGGAGAGTATTTTCATTTGAACAAGTATATTGCTAGCCCTTGTGCACCCCATATTGATCCGTTGCATCCTACCCTAGATGAAGATATTGACATGATTCGCAATCTTAGAACTATTGAGCTCATCATTAGAGGATTGCCCAAAAATTTGATTGCTAGTTTGCCTACTCACAATTGTGCCTATACCATATGGAAATTTCTTGAGGAACGATTTCCCGATTATTCCTCGAAAACTTTGGATAAAATTCTCCATAAATCTATTGCCTTGAGTAAGATGAACTCTAGTGATCCTAGTTTTGGTAAATGTCTTTTTGAACTTGCCAATCTTAAGCATGCTAAAGGAGATGTTGGAATCATTAATGATATCATACTCAAAGCTATAAGAATTCATAAAAGTGACCACTATGATGATCATTTATCTCATGAATTACCCTCTCTAGGAAATGATGAATCACAAGATCATGATGAACATGAATATTATGATGATGATGATAGTGAATTCGATCTTGATGATGCAATGAGACATTTTGGTCTTATGGCAAATCTTCGGGGATATGAATCAGGAGGAAAGGAATGGGTTCTTGATAGTGGATGTACTGAGCATATGACCGGAGATGAAGAGATGTTTCGTGAGCTTGCTGAAAATGACGGCCCTCGAAAATATGTCACCTTTGGTGATAATTCAAAGGGTAAAGTGGTTGGCCTTGGTAAGGTGGCCATCTCACATGATAGTTCCATTCAAAATGTCATGCTCGTTGAATCTCTTGGCTACAACTTACTTTCAGTATCTAGACTTGCTGATTTCAGTTTGAATGTCCTATTTACTGAGGTAGATTGCCAAGTATTTCATCGAGAAAATCATAAAATGGTCTTTACAGGTATGCGTAGAGGTGATCTTTACATTGTCGATTTCTCTAAAAAGGCACAACCTAAAACTTGCTTTGTTGCTAAATCCTCAAAAGGTTGGTTGTGGCATAGACGACTAGGTCACGTTGGCATGAGAAACCTTGACAAGCTTATTAAAGGAAATCATATCCTTGGAGTCAACGATGGCATATTTGATAAGGATAGACTTTGCAGTGCTTGTCAAGCAGGTAAATAGGTTGGAGGAAGACATCCCGTGAAGAACATCATGACCACAAGGAGGCCACTCGAGCTACTTCACATGGATCTTTTTGGTCCCAACGCCTACAAGAGTCTCGGTGGAAATTCTTTTGGTCTAGTTATAGTTGATGACTTTTCAAGATTTACGTGGGTGTTCTTTCTTAATGACAAGTCGCAGGTCCAGAAGATCTTCAGAAACTTCGCTAGGAAAGCCCAAAATCAGTTTGATGTGAAGATCAAGAAGGTTCGGAGTGACAACGGAACGGAGTTCAAGAACGCAAATGTGGACACCTTTCTTGACGAAGAAGGGATTTCACACGAGTTCTCGGCTACGTACACACCTCAACAAAATGGAGTTGTTGAGAGAAAGAACCGGACTCTCATCGAAATGGTAAGAACGATGCTTGATGAATACAAGACGCCAAAGCACTTTTGGGCAGAAGCGGTTGAGACAGCTTGTCACGCAACAAATCGCTTATATCTTCACAAGCTACTCGGCAAGACGGCATACGAGCTCCTCACCGGTAACAAGCCTCAAGTTGTATACTTTTGAGTATTCGGCTCAAAGTGCTACATTCTTGATAAGCATCGTCGTTCAAAGTTTGCTCCTAAATCTCATGAAGGTTTTCTACTTGGTTATGGATCAAACTCTCACACTTACCGTGTCTACAACAATTTCACCCGAAAGGTTGAAGAGACGGTAGATGTGAAGTTTGATGAATCTAATGGCTCGCAAGTAGAGCAATTGCCAATTGATGTAGGAGACAAAGACCCTTCAGAAGCAATTCAAGACTTGTCCATTGGCAAAATTCGTCATCCGTCCAAGTGGAAGCTTCTACTTCGAGACAAGGTGAACCAAGAATCGACACGGAAGCATCCACAAGTGGGACACATCAAGATGAAGAAAACGAGGAAATACGTCAAGACGAACATCAACAACCTCCTTCTCCACCACGACAAGAGAATGACAACGTCAACAATGAAGAAGGCCAAGAAGAAGAACAAGATGAAGAAGATGCTCAACGAAGACCCAAGCAAAAGCTCTCACAAGTTCGAGCAAGAATTGCCAAAGATCATCCCGTCGAGCAAATCCTCAATGATATACAAACCAGGAGAATCACTCGCTCAACAACTCGTTTAGCTAACTTTTGTGAAAACTATTCATTCATCTCTAGCATTGAACCTATGAAGGTTGAAGAAGCATTGGAAGATCCAGATTGGATAAACGCTATGCATGAAGAGCTACATAATTTTGAGAGAAACCAAGTTTGGACATTGGTCGAGAAGCCCGACAACAACCACAACATCATTGGTACCAAATGGGTGTTTCGTAACAAGCAAGATGAAGATGGACAAGTGGTTCGCAACAAAGCACGTCTCGTCACCCAAGGTTACACACAAGTCGAAGGTATGGACTATGGTGAGACATATGCTCCGTTGCTAGACTTGAGTCCATTCGCATCTTACTTGCCTATGCTAATCACCATAATGTCACCTTGTACCAAATGGACATTAAGAGTGCTTTTCTAAATGGTGAAATAGAGCAGGAAGTTTATGTCAAACAACCTCCCGCCTTTATCAATCCTAAGAAACCAAATCATGTTTACAAACTTCACAAAGCTCTTTATGGTCTTAAACAAGCTCCTAGAGCATGGTATAAATGCTTGACCAAGTTCCTTACTACAAGTGGTTTTGAAATTGGTAAAATTGATTCTACTCTTTTTACTAAAAGGGTTAATGGAGAACTATTCGTATGCCAAATTTATGTTGATGATATCATATTTGGTTCAACTAACCCTCTCTTTAGTGAAAAGTTTGGAAAGCTAATGTCAGAGAAGTTTGAGATGTCTATGATGAGTGAACTCAAATTCTTTCTCGGGTTGCAAATCAAGCAAACTAAGGAAGGTACATTTGTCTCTCAAACAAAGTACACCAAGGACTTATTCAAGAAGTTCAATATGCAAGAATGCAAAGGTATGTCTACACCCATGCTTACTAGTGGACATAATGATTTGACCAAAGATGGTGAACCGGTTGATCAAAAGGTTTATCGCTCTATGATTGGTTCATTGTTATACCTATGTGCTTCACGTCCCGATATTATGCTAAGTGTGTGCATGTGTGCACGATATCAAGCTGCTCCTAAAGATTGTCATCTTAAGGTTGTGAAAAGGATAGTGAGATATTTAATCCATACACCAAATTTTGGCATTTGGTATCCTAAGAGGTCTTCTTTTGATCTTGTTGGCTATTCTGACTCGGATTATGCCGGAGACAAGGTTGATAGAAAGTCCACTTTGGGTACTTGTCAATTTCTTGGTAGATCTCTTGTGTCTTGGTCTTCCAAGAAACAAAACTCAGTATCATTATCCACCGCCGAAGCGGAATACATTGCCGCTGGTTCATGTTGTGCACAATTACTTTGGATGACCCAAACTCTTAAAGATTGCGGGATTTATGTGAAACATGTTCCACTGCTTTGTGACAATGAAAGTGCTATCAAAATTGGTCATAATCATGTACAACATTCTCGAACTAAGCATATTGAAGTTCGTCATCATTTCATTCGAGATCATGTTGCTAAGGGTGACATCAATCTTAAGCATGTTCGCACTAATAAGCAATTAGCGGATATATTCACTAAACCACTTGATGAGAAAGCGTTTTGCAGGTTGAGAGGAGAATTGAACATCATTGATGCTTCGAACTTGGAGTAGAAACTCCACTGGATACATGCAAGACATGAGCTTATGACTAATCCATGATATATCTCTTATGATAACTATCCTATGTCTTGGATATATTTGCACCTTGCATGTTGTCTAACCCATGTAGGTGCTTGGTTGAATCTAATTCCAAGAGATTGCGACTCACTCATATCTTGAGCAATCTCTACATCACCAAGACTCTACACAATAGTGGTTGAAGACAAGGAAGCACAAAACCATTCAAACATATCCTTTGACAAACTCTATATTAAGCTTCATGATTGTCATTTTTGGATGCACAAGTGCTTTTCCTTGCAAGAACTAACCCATGTAGGTAGATGAACTCAAACTCCAAATGGTGCTCCCAACTCTCGATGAGCTACATCAACCTTGAGCACCCACACAAGTTCAACTACATGAGCAAGAACCACATCACCACCCAAGGTATGTTATTCCATCTTAGAGAAGCTTTACTCCAAGACATGAGTCAAAGCAACTCAATAAGATGTGAATACATCAAGATGCTTAAACGAAAAATGGTAACCCCATTTTGAGCCTAAACGATGAGTATGACCTATGATCAAGTGTTCTCACTTGACTCCTAAGTCAATATACTCTAACATAGGTGACTATGTCACCGCCCAATTCTAGATGAAGTTCTCTTGTGTTCTTTTCTAAGTTATTGCATTTGTCCCTTGCATATTTGTCTCTTTCTTTTTCAAAAAAAAAACTTCATCTAGAAACTTTCACTCTTTTCTCTTTGTTTTTGTTCTGCATATTTCTGCATCAAATTCCTTGCAAATCTTTCAGCTAATTCATTGCAAATCTTTGTGAGATCTTACTTGACTAGTGAGCTGCGGTGACAAGTGTTTCTCTCTGTGATGAACTCGGTTTCACCGAATAGCTATTCTCGGTCCAACCGAATCCCTTCGGTACTACCGAAACATGCCACTCGGTGCCACCGATTTCGCAACAGGAAAAACAGTTTGCCACATATTCTATATTTCTTCTGACCCAGCTCCACTCAATGAATCTTGTCCTCTACAAGCATCACAGTTTTATTCACTGCTTTGTACTGGATCTCAAGGACCAAACCTATTCGACGGATTCCAGGAAAAACCTTCTTGGAAATTGATGTCAAAGGGGGAGAGAGAGATCACATCACATCAAAGCTTATCATCAGAGAGAGAGACATTACATCAAAAGCTTATCACCTACAAAGGAGAAAGTACTAAGGGGGAGAGAATACTCAAGGATCCCAGATGATTGATGTTCAAGAGGAGAGATGCCACATGTCTTTTTGGGGGAAAGACATGTTCATATGAACTCATTTGAATTTAGTTCTATTCATATCTTTTAGCTCTGATTTTCTGTTTCCTATCTTCTCCCAATATCCCATGTCAGATTCAGGGGGAGCAAGACACCTAAGGAAAAGAAATCAGTCAAATTCATTGCATATCTTTATTCTTGGGGACATGTTGAATTCTATGTGGTACCGTGTACTCACTCTCTACATGTCATCCCAGTCTTGGTATTCTTGTGGTTTCTTTTGTTTGCTTTGGCTAGTGGATATACCTATGGTATCTAACCTTGTTTGTGCAGGTTCATTCCATCCTAAGCCAACTCAAGACCACAAGGTAAGTATATGCATCAAAATCATGAGTATGAGGAGTTCTTGCTTATGTACATACTGTTTGCAAGAAGGACTCATGAGCATGAAGGTATTTTCCTTGATAATCTTTTGCTCTGATGCATATGGCCAAGATGCATGTAACACTTTGCCTACTCTGTCATGGTTATGCTCTCACATTCCTCTCTATTTCACATTTACAAGAGTGCATACATGAAGGGGGAGCCTATGCTTGTTACATGTCCTTCCAAAGCTTTACTTGTTGTTCTTTATATCTTTATCCAAAGCTTTGATGTATGTTGCCATCAATTACCAAAAGGGGGGAGATCGAAAGCACAAGTGCTCCCTAGGTGGTTTTGATAATTGATGACAACATATCTCTTGTTGGACTAACATTTCGATCTAGCATGTTTCAGATAAGTTCAACAATGGAGTCGCATGGACTAAAGGTTGTGGGAACTCCTTCAAGATGCTAAGGACAAAGGATTGGCTAAAGCTTCAAGCTCAAGACTCTTCATTTTATATTTTAGTGATCCAAGATCACATTGAGTCTTTAGGAAAAGCCAATACTATCAAGGAGGGATGAGGTGTTGCTTAATGAGCCTCTTGCTTCATGTGCTTAATGATATGCTCCAAAATCCTCAACTACTTTCCCATATCCACATATGACCTAAACCCTAAGCCAAACTCGGTCCTACCGATTCTTCCTATCCGGCGCCACCGAGTTTCACTTGTCATTAGCCACTGCCAAACCCTAGCAATTCGGTTCTACCGATAAGGATCTCGGTCTCACCGAGATCGGGTTGCAAACTCTCTGTTTCCCTTTCGTAACTTTTCGGTCTTACCGAAAGAGCGAATCGGTCCCACTGAGATTGCAATGTAAACTCAGGGTTTCCCCTTTGTAACTTTTTGGTCTCACCGAGTTCCACTCGGTCTCACCGAAAGAGCAAATCGGTCCCACCGAGTTTGCCTGACCAACTCTCTGGTTAGCTAATTACCAAATTTGGTCTCACCGAGTTTGTGTAATCGGTCTCACCGAGATTACGTTATGCCCAAACCCTAACCATATCGTTCCTACCGAGTTGCATGTCAGTCCCACCGAAAATCACTAAGGTCACTAGGTTTACATTTTCGGTCCGACCGAGCTTATTGATTCGGTCCCACCGAGATTGGAAAACTGTGTAATGGTTGGATTTTGTGTGGAGGCTATATACACCCCTCCACCTCCTTCTCATTCGATGGGAGAGCTATCAGAACGCACACACCATTCCAACTCATATGTTCTGAGAGAGAACCACCTACTCATGTGTTGAGACCAAGATATTCCATTCCTACCATATGAATCTTGATCTCTAGCCTTCCCAAGTTGCTTTCCACTCAAACCTTCTTTCCACCAAATCCAAATCCTATGAGAGAGAGTTGAGTGTTGGGGAGACTATCATTTGAAGCACAAGAGCAAGGAGTTCATTACCTACACACCATTTGTTACTTCTTGGAGAGTGGTGTCTCCTAGATTGGCTAGGTGTCACTTGGGAGCCTCCGACAAGATTGTGGAGTTGAACCAAGGAGTTTGTAAGGGCAAGGAGATCGCCTACTTCGTGAAGATCTACCGCTAGTGAGGCAAGTCCTGTGTGGGCGATGGCCATGGTGGGATAGACAAGGTTGCTTCTTTGTGGACCCTTTGTGGGTGGTTGCTTCTTCATGGACCCTTCGTGGGTGGAGCCCTGTGTGGACTCGCGCAACCGTTACCCTTGGGTGGAGCCCTGTGTGGACTCGCGCGACCGTTACCCTTCGTGGGTTGAAGTCTCCATCAACGTGGATGTAGGATAGCACCACCTATCCGAACCACGGGAAAAACATCCGTGTCTCCAATTGCGTTTGAATTCTCCAAACCCTTCTCTTTACATTCTTGCAAGTTGCATGCTTTACATTCCGCTGCTCATATACTCTTTGCATGCTTTCTTGATATGTATTGTGTGTGTTGAAATTGTGCCTAAACTCCACTTAAACCGAAAAAGCTTAAAAATTGCAACTTTAGCACGAAGTGTCTAATCACCCCCCTCTAGACACATCTACTTCTAGATCCTACATCGACCCAGCTGTTGATGCTGCGGGGCTTCAGGCTGTTCAACCATGTCCGGGTCGTGCCCTGGAGCATGAGCAGAACATATTTCACGGCAACGCGTTTGTTGCTGTTCGCTATGTTGACGGCCGTAGAGTAGTCAACCAGCCAGTCTTCCGGCTTCACGGAGCCGGTGTACTTGGGCGTATCTCGGGGGAGCGTGAACCCTTTGGGAAAGGGCTCATCTCGGACGCGGGGTCCGAAACAGGGCGGTCCCAACTCGTCTTCTTCTTCCAGCGCCAGGGATCGGTGGAGTCGGTCGATCCAGTGGCGGGCGTCGTTTTCTCCGACTCCCTCTTAGCGGCCAAGGCGGTCGCCGAGAGTCGGATGGTCAACAGGCGGTGGGGAGACTCGCCTTTCCTTGCGAGGAGGAGGAGGCGGACAGTTGTCCCGTCGTTCCATTGCTCTTGGGCGGCCGTCTTGGTCGTGCTCGATGGTGATGCGAGTCCGGCAGTGGCTGACAGCCGGATCCTTGTCCTTTCTTCCGCGGACACCGCCAGTCCACGTCCGAGACGTCGTGCCTTGATCTCGGCGGGGAGACAGGTCGTTGTTTTGCCATTGCGGCGCCTCTGTGCAGCAGCCGGCTTCGTTCTGCGCGGTAGCCGCGTCGAGGAGTCGCTGGACTCGCTCCATCATCAGGCGGCGCTCTTCACCCTCGAAGTTGTCCAGCTTGTCTGCCGCTGCCTGGGCGGCTCGGATGTTCTCCGCGGGCGTGGTGTACACGGGGCGATTGGCCCCGAACAGGTTGGCGATGTCCACGCCGCGCTACCGGACCGCGCCTAGGCGGCTAGGCCCCATTGGGGCCGGCGAGCCGCCCACAGCGTGATCCATCTCTCGCTGGTAGGCCTCTGACAAGTGTCTCATGCTTTCCAGCTTCTTTGCACCCTCGATGAGCTGAAGGCAGCGTGCCTCCAGCGTCTCGGCGTGAGCGTCTTCTGGAATGGGCGCGGCCAGGTCTTGCAGTGCTGCGTCAAGCGGGTCATGAGCTCCGCCGTCGGAGTGCTCGCCATGAACGATGACGAGCACTTTTGTGACGGTGCTTCCGCCACTCTCCACATGAGGGAGCGGCTCGTCGTAGACCACCACATTGGTGGGGAATGCGTCAGGCGACGCCATGTCAGAATCGACCAACATCGGGTCGGTGGAGCCTACGGACTCCAGGTCCACGGCAGGCTCGCCGGCGACGTGGAGTTGATCAAGGAGACCCGCGAGAAGGCTCTCGGGGCCGCCCGTGCCTGCGACGGATGCACGCTCGTCGGAGAGGCGAACCTCGCCGACAAGTTCGGCGAGGCAGCTGATTGCGCAGGCGATCTCAGCGCCTTGCAGCGCGTCGGCGCGGACTCCATCTGGCGTGCCAGGCTAGCTGCGCTCACCACAGAGAAAAAGGGTTCCCGTCCAGAGCAGGTCTCCGGACGATGGTGCACCTCGCCCCATGGTGGGTGCCAAATGTCGGGGGTTGGGAGCAAGATATGCCAAGGGATGGCTTATCATGGTGGGGGAGAGTAGAACATCGCCGGTGCCTGGAAGCGGGATGAGGCGTAGGCATGCACGCCGGCGAATCTTACCCAGCTTCAGGGCTCTCTGAGGAGATAACACCCCTACTACTGCTCTGCGGGGTCTCCGCATGATCATTATGGCAAAGTGTGTACAAGGTTGCTCCTTGAGCTGTTTCCTGGAGGTAGGAGAAGGCAAGGCTAGCTCTCTCCTTCCTATATTATCTGGTCTAGTGCTAATGGAATCGAACCCTTTGCATGGGTGCCCCGGGGGGGTTATATAGGCCTACCCCCCGGGGGTACAATGGTAATCCGGCCGGGCGCGGGTCCCAGCCGTCTGTCTCTCAGGCCGCTGTCTTCTCCGCTGACTACTGGGGCCCGCCGACTAGTGGGCCCCGCCGACTGGCCCGGTACGGAGCCGACAGGCCTTGTCCGCCGCGGGCGGGTCTTGCCGGTTGCGGATTACTGTAGCCGTGCTTCTAATGACGCTGGCTTGGTCATGGGGTCATGGCAACAGTGCCACCGCCTGACGGGCGATCACTATTGCCACTCCCCGTCTTGTCTGGTTAATGGCATGAGGGGCCCATGGGAGGGGCCAGCCGACTTCTGGAGGCCGATTCCCACTGGGTCCATCTTGTGGCGCTCTCGCCGTCTTCTGTACCCCCGCTGACCGGCGAGGCCCGGCCGTCTCTGGGCCGTACAAGCAGGCCGACATGGACACAGGGTTCCGCCACTAGGGCTGATGTTAGGGCTGGCATGGCAACAGTGCCGCGCCGGACGGAGATCTCCATTGGTACGGCGCACTGTGGCCATGCCTGCCCTTGGTAATCGGTGTGGGAGCGGGCCGTACTGCAGCCGTTCCCGTCCCGTCCCTTCTTACGAAGGCAGAGGGTGGTTGGAGTCACGGGCCGACTCCCCATAGCCGGCTTCTCTCGAAGCCGCTAGTTAGGAGTCGGCTCATCTTGTAGTCGTCCCTGGGACTCAGCTGTGAGTGGGTAGTCGGCAGCGCCGCTGCCGACTCCCAGAGGCGGCCCTCCGTCCTGGGGTTCCTGAGGGGCGTAGCCTGCCCCGATGTCTTGAAAGGTTCTGGGCTTCGGGTTAGCCTACCCATGGCCCATTACTCCGACACTCCGGCTGGGTGGCGGACGAAGGAGGGTGTGGGGTTCGTCACGGGTTTTCGCGGCCTCAATGTACGAATGGGTGGGCGGATGGGATGGGAGTGGTGAACCATGGCTTAGGGACGCGCTTGTCCGAAATGTGGGGTAAGTTACGAAAGTACCCCCACCGATTTGAGGCGGTTCTTTCGGTTCAGGGGTACCACGGGCATTTCGCGTGTCGGGATTTCTTAGGAGGTGGGAGTTTTCACGCGCGTTGTAGTTTCGGAATAGCAAGGCGCGGGTTGAGATGGAGGGAGTTGTCGGAGCACAATGAGACAAAGATATATCTTAAATATTTCAGGCTAACAAGGCGCGGGTTGAAATTTTCGGACAAGCCTAACGTGTACTGTACCAAATCAATTCGCACTACAAATGTCTTTCAAAACTTTGAATTCATGTTATGTTCAATTAAAATATTTCGCTACGTGTATAATGCATGCAACCTACTACTCAAATGAACGTTTTAGTGCATTCCGAATGTATATACTACCGCTTCAATATGAACTAAATTTGAATTCGTTTCTCTATTTGAATAAGATCTACAGTAATGATTGTTGTGAAGTCAAAGCATTTGAATTCGTTTCTCTATTTTAATAAGATCTACAATCATCATTATTGTCAAGTTAAACCATCGTTTGTGTATTATCTTCATAGCACACCACATGATTAGTCTCGAGTTACATATGAACTATGTGTACTATATGAACTAGAACTCGATTTTTTGAATCCACTTTATGTTGATTTCAAATCACATTACATTTCTATCTCTAGCTAGATCTTCATAATCTAAACCATGTCTCATATATATAATGTGTTTATCACATTATGTATGGTGCCCCGCCCCCTAGCCTACAAGTATTTAGATGTTAGTTGCAAACACCACACATTACCACAAATTCAGATAAAATGTGAGAATGTTCGATATATAGTATTGTTTTGATTTTTCGATATTTAGTTGTAAGCTGCAAACGCCACACATTATCACAAATTCAAATAAAATGTGAGATTATTTGATGTATAGTATGGTTTAGATTGTTCGATATTTAGCTGTGAATTGCAAACGCCATGCATTATCACATTATGGTATAAGATGTGCACAGCACGCGTATCACCGTTATATTCATGCATGCATATGTTTAAAACACTATGATCTCCTATTCAAATATATGATTCCACTTTCATATCAAATTATGATATTTGTTAGTCTCTTACACCCACACAATCCTCTAACCTTTGTAGCTACCACTAACTTTCTCTCGTGCATGCACACGCCCTCCTCGCCCTCCCCCTCCCTCGGCATTCTATCCACCGGGCACATTCATTTTTTTAGGTCGTTCTCCCAGAGTCTCCACAACTCCTTTCCGACACACATCGATCGATAAACCTCTCCAGCGATGCTTGCCTACAACATACACATGCACCTTCAATCTCCTCCTTTATGTGTCCTTGCCTCGTGTCTCTCATATGGTCCCACACACGTGTAAACTCTCGCCCCTCTTTTCATCGAGCTCATAACCGCACACTCCTCCCCCTATCTAGCTAGTAGCTGAGCCTCTCGCACCACCTCCTAGCTCCATTCTCTCGGTCTATCCGTCTCGCTGGGCCTTATTTGCCTCTAACAAATGTACGTACACCGACCGATCTCCCGCTATACATATAGCTAGCTAGGTCCTTATAACTTGTTTTTACCCACGTGTCGATCAATCTACCTCATTAGTTATGTCTCTCCCTTCCTCCGACAAACAACAATTGATCTGCCGATCTAGTTAGGTTTGCTTACCAAACACATGGTTCCCCTTCATCATCCATGGATGCGTCCCGACAGATCTATCACGCACAGGTACACACAGAAACACATCCCCACTCTTATTGATAACATTGCAGTTCCACCCTCAGTTTGTCTAGTAGGCCTCTTCCACCATCTTCGAGAAGCAACTCCATCACCCATCCAGCACTCTACCCCTCTCCCTCCCTCTCTCTCTCCTCTCTCTCTCTCTCTCTCTCTCTCTCTCTCTTTCTCTCTCTCTCTCTGTCCCATCATATTTCTCGTCCTTCAGTTATGTATGGATGTCGACCGATCTCCCTCAAGACATAGTTGGGTCTCTCCT